>NW_024097335.1:32500-110000 GCF_016545835.1 Crotalus tigris | reverse complement strand
TCATTACTCAAAGTAGGTAACAGCATCAGTGCTGCTAAAGCAGTGGTTCTCAACCTGTGGGTCGGGACCCCATTTGGGGTCGAATGGCCATTTCACGGGGGTCGCCAAACAACGCAGTCCGTCATTTTTTCCCTCTTTTCCTTAGCTGTGCTACTCCCTTTTATTCTATTGGCTTTTGAAAGCCAATAGAATAGACTCTCTTGAATAGAGTCTAATTCTATTGGCTTTCAAAAGCCAATAGGAATTGTCCAGGCTGTCTCTGCCCTGCTGAGTCCGCCAAAAGTCCCACTCTGCAAACGGTGCTGCACCAGTTGAGTAGTCCTCGACTTACGACCGGTTGAGTAGTCCTCGACTTATGACCGGTTGGGGGTCACGGCATTAAAAAGGTTGAGAACCACTGTGCTAAAGAGTGCGGTTTGCTGTCAGAATGCATCCACGAACACCAGCTTGCAGTCAGAAGACATGATGATTACTCTTTAATTTCACAACATATGGACAGACTTAAGCATAGTTTCATTTGGGAAAATGTGACCATCCTAGACCAAGCCAAGTGAAAAACAAAATGCTAAAAAATTTCTAGAAGCCTGGCACTCTGACAGATTAGCCATCAACAGACACATAGACATCAACAATTGTGCAAAAGAGACAATCAACCAGCCAAAAAGACCCCAAGCTCCTCTAAACCAACAATCAGCAGCCAGAAAGCAATAGCACTTAGACTTATATACTGCTTCACAATGCTTTACAGCCCTGTCTAAGCAGTTTACAGAGTCAGTATTGCCCCCAACAATCTGGGTCCTCATTTTACTGACCTCGGAAGGATGGAAGGCTGAG
This sequence comes from Crotalus tigris, assembly GCF_016545835.1. NCBI lineage: Eukaryota > Metazoa > Chordata > Lepidosauria > Squamata > Viperidae > Crotalus > Crotalus tigris. The sequence goes on along the minus strand of NW_024097335.1, from coordinate 109,166 downwards.
TTAACCTTGAGCTGGTCAAGATCGAACTGCTGGCAGTGGGCAGAGTTAGCCTGCAATACTGCATTCTAACTACTGCGCCACCATGGTTTTGATAGTAATAGCAATAGCACTTATATACTGCTTCACAGTGCTTTACAGCCCTCTCTAAGCAGTCTACAGAGTCAGTATTGCCCCCAACAATCTGGGTCCTCATTTTGCCGACCTCAGAAAGATGGAAGGCTGAGTCAACCTTTTAGCCGGTCAGAATCGAACTCCTGGAGTAAACAGTGATTTAGCCTGCAGTAAGAACTACATTCTACCCACTGAGCCAGCACGGCTCTTAGATTAACTCCATTATAGTGTGGATACAGTGAAAGGGGAAATGGGCGAGCAACACCAAAAGTCATGTGTATGTATTTATTTCATTTTATTAAAAGTATATATGAATGTAAAAAGAATGTATGTTAACATCTGATAAATATCACGATATATGTATGGGGGACAGTTTGGAAAAATAAAAAATTATTATAAAAAAAAAAGATTAACTCCATTAGAACAGCATAGATTAGCTCCAAGATTAACATCAGACCAACAATCAAGTAAAAAATATCCCAATCAAGAAACGGCCAAACAAACCAAAAGTAAGCAGCCCAATGAGAGAACCTCTGAGACAGTGGTTCTCAACCTTTTTAATGCCGTGACCCCAACCGGTCGTAAGTCGAGGACTACCCAACTGGTTGTAAGTCGAGGACTACCCGACCGGTTGTAAGTCGAGGACTTTCCCTGTCCGGGAGTGCCGCACATGCGTGGTGCCGCCCCCTGCGCCAGCCGAGGCGTAGCTGGCAAGGGGCAGAGACGGAGCAGGCCGACCACCGGCTGGGCCACCAGCTGGCCCAGCCTAAGGGAGGTAAGGCACCCGCCGGGCCCCACGCGTGCCAGCAACCCTCCCTGCGCCCGCCGGCCTCCCACCCCTGGCCCTCTTTTACTTACATTTTTAGTAGTTGCTCAGCAGGGAGGGGTGGAAACTTCCAGACAGCTCGCCTTCGCTGCAGACAACTTGCAGCACTGTTTGCAGACTGGGACTTTTGGCAGGCTCAGCAGGGCAGAGACAGCCTGGACAATTCCTACTGGCTTTTGAAAGCCAATAGAATTAAACTCTATTCAAGAGAGTCTATTCTATTGGCTTTCAAAAGCCAATAGAATAAAAGGGAGTAGCACAGCTAAGGAAAAGGGGGAAAAAATGGCGGACTGCGTTGTTTGGCGACCCCCGTGAAATGGTCGTTCGACCCCAAATAGGGTCACGACCCACAGGTTGAGAACCACTGCTCTAAGACCACCCATACCAACATTGAGAAGGCAAGCCACTAGAGTATAAACTGAGAGCAAACCTCACTCCTTACTAGCACAGATGATGTTACCTAGTTTGGGTCATGAAACATCTGCAAGAAAACCAGCAAGCTCAGAGAACACCAAGGAATTCTCAAGATTAGCACTTCTAGTGTCTAGGCTTGAAAAGGGAGTGTGGGAATGGTCAGCCCCAATTTTGCATGTTCCAGAGATATTTTTCCTGGCATATTCAAGAAGGGTGTCCAGTTTTGGAAACTGTAGTACAGATAGTCCTCAACTTACAGCAGTTCAGAGGAGTTGCTCGGACATTACCCCTGAATTGTATCTGAAGAGGGATGAGAGGGAAGAAAGGAGAGGAGAGAGAAAAGAGTAAAGGAGGGGAGAAGGAAGTAGGAAGGTCGGAGGAGAAGAGGAGAAGTGGGGAGAAAGGGGAGGAGAGTGGTGAAGGAAAGAGAAGAGGAGAGGAAGAAGAGGGAAGTAGGGAAGAGAAGAAAGGGAGAAAGAAGGTAGAGAAGAAGGAGTGTGGATACAGTGAAAGGGGAAATGGGCGAGCAACACCAAAAGTCATGTGTATGTATTTATTTCATTTTATTAAAAGTATCTTATATATGAATGTAAAAAGAATGTATGTTAACATCTGATAAATATCACGGTATATGTATGGGGGAAGAGTTTGGAAAAATAAAAAATAAAAAAAAATATTTAAAAAAACCACCTTACAACAGTTCACTTAGTGACCGAAGTTACGGCACTGAAAAAAAGAGACTGATGGCCATTTTTCACCTTTCTGACCATTGCAGCATTCTTCCCCCACGCCCCCCCACAGGATTTACATTCGGATTCTTGACAACTGACTTACATTTATGATGGTCACGTGATCACCGTTGGCGACCTTGTGACAAGCAAAGTCAATGGGGAAAGCCAGATTCACTTAACAAATGTGTTACTAATTTAACAACTTCAGTGATTCACTTAACAAATGTGGCAAGAGAAGAGGAGAGGAGAGGAGAGGAGAGGAGAAGAGAGAAAAGAGAAGAGAAGAGAAGAGAAGAGAAGAGAAGAGAAGAGAAGAGAAGAGAAGAGAAGAGAAAGGAGAAGAGGGAAGAGGGGAATGGGAAGGGGAGGAGGAGAAGAGGAGAAGAGGGCAGAGGGAAGGGGAGGAGAAGAGAAGAGAAGGAAGAGGGGAGTGGGAAGAGAAGAAGAGAAGAGGAGAGAAGAGAAGGAAGAGGGGAGTGGGAAGGGGAAGAGAAGAGGGGAGTGGGAAGAAGGGGAAGAGAAGAGAAGAGAAGAGAAGAGAAGAGAAGAGAAGAGGGAGCGGAGGGGAGAGGAGAGGAGAGGAGAGGAGGGGAATGAGGAGGGGAAGGGAGGAGGGAGAGGAGAGGGCAGTGAGGAGGGGAGGGGTGGAGAGAGGGGCAGTGAGGAGGGGAGGGGTGGAGAGAGGGGAAGGGAGAGAGGAGAACAGAGCAGAACAGAATAGAATACTTTATTGGCCAAGTGATTATATACACAAGGAAATTGTCTCCAGTGCATAAGCTTTCAGTGTACGGAAAAGCAACAAGTCATAAATCATGATCAAAATGACTGCAGCAATATATTTTCCTACTACTCCTACTTTGAGGGTTTGTGATTGCTGGGCGTCTTACTATCTGTTTTGATTTGGCCTTAAAAGAGCTTGCAAGGCTAGAATTTGACAGGTTGTTTTCTCATAATGAGGTTGACTCCCAGGGATTCAAGCGGAACAGGTAGTACGTGGCTTCAAGACAAAGCTTGAAATAGTGGACAGATGGCTGCTCAAACTGACGTTCAGAGAGTTCTTTGGTGTCCAAATCCATTCCCTCTTTGTGAGATTTAGATACAATTAACTCTACGGGAAAACTTTAAGGAATCTCACATGTAATCAAGCCTGGCTGTTATAGGTGTTATTTGATGGTTTAGCCCATGGCGCGTGAAATTGGCGCGATAAAGAATTATTTTATACAGGTAGTCCTTGACTTGCAACATTCATCTAGTGACGGCTTGAAGTTACAATGGCACTGAAAAAATGACTTATAACATGTTTTCGCACTTACAACCATCGCAAGAGCCCCACAGTCAAATGTACAAAATTCAGATGCTTAGCAACTGGCATGTATTTAACAGAATAACAGAGTTAGAAGCGATGTTGGAGGTCTTGTAGTCTAGTAATTCACTTAAGAACCATGGCAAAAAAGGTCATAAAATTGGACATCACTCACTTAACAACTGCCTTGCATAGCATTAAATTCTGATGCCAAATAGAATAGAATAGAATAGAATAGAATAGAATAGAATAGAATAGAATAGAATAGAATAGAATAGAATAGAATAGAATAGAATAGAAGAAGCAATGAATGGAATGGAATGGAATAGAATAGAATAGAATAGAATAGAATAGAATAGAATAGAATAGAATAGAATAGAATAATTGTACCCTACTCAGTTTGGGAAAAATGCATAGTAGACCTTACTAAGTAGACAAATCATTTAAATCCATTTTTGGTCTGTTTCCGTATTATTGTTTGGGACAGTTTTGCCATTCAGAGGTCTAAATAAATGGGCTCCCCAAAAGAATGCAAGCAGCATGTCAGATGTAGCTCAGACTGACAATTAACACTCACAGAGTTGTGACAAATGTGTTTCTTAGTCTCTTTCCAAAAAAGAAAGAGAAAGAGAGAGAAAGAGAGATTACATCAAACAGGAACCACACCTTCATCAAGCTTGCTACACCTGTACCGCTGGCTTTAGTGCTTAGCTTAATAGAGAATCACAGAGCAAAACTGGAACTTTTTTTATTTTGTCAGTTAAAGTATGTCTTCAAATAGTGTGTGTGTGGTATGCGTGATTAGCAAAGCTTATTCACCTCCAAAATGGAAATAAAATTTTGTGCTGCTGTTCCCTCTGTCTTAATCATGTCTACTGAGATCTATTTCCGATCACACATCGTTTATTCGGTGGAAAGCAGTTTAATTTGTTTTTATATAGATTGCATGGTATTTTGTAATTGCTCCAGCCTGAGATTTTTCCTAGCAAATTGTTATGAATACTAAGAATGTTTATTTCACCTTCTGCTGAGCTATAGCTTATATTTAACTAAGTATAAAAATAGTGAGTGCCTAGTTTTTAATTATTATTTTTCCTGTCCTGCTGGGATTTTTCATTCTGTAGTTTGCTGTCTTAAGGCACAACTTAAATAAAAATATGTTTTCTTATTTTATGTTTGGGAACCACCCGGACAACAATACTATTTAGAAGCCCATTTAATAAATGGGCTTTAAATAAATTTACTATTTACATAGCAAATAAAGCTATCCCATTGGACAACCAGGTTTTTTTTTTAACAGAAGCCACCAGGCTGGCTGTGCAAAGCTGGAAATTCTAGCTGCCATACAGGTAGTCCTCAACTTATAAATGATCGCTTAGCAACCATTTGACATTAAGATGGACCTGCCTGGAGGTATTTATAATCTGGATTCAAAAATCCAACAGTCAGGCCAAATTGTGGTTTTCACGTCAGGGGCAACCTGTAAAAAAAAAAAAAAATGAAGATAATGGGAAAATAGGAGAGGAAAAGGGTAAGGTGACCAACTTTTTTGCAGTGGAAAGGAGGACATAAATAAATTGAAGAAAAAAATATTGTAAATAAAAGAAACATTTTATTCATTGCAACAGTAATACAGAATACACTATAATATGATAAATGCATAATAATAACCATTTGTAACAATAACATTTTATATTGTAATTATGCTTACATGCCACACCCCCGCCCGCAGCCACTCCGCCAGCACTGCTGCCCCGCCGGGTAGAGTGGGCCCCATGGCTCCAGCCCTGGGGGGGGGGGCAGCCCGCCGTCAATACACCCCACCTGCAGCCACCCCATCAGCACCACCACCCATCCTGCACAGCCCTGTGTAGAGCAGGCCCCGCGGCTCCCACAGTGTGGGGGGCAGCCAGCCACCACTGCCCCTCACACTCCCGCCCGCAGCAGCCCCGCTGACCCTTCCTCTTGCACCCGCAGCCATTATTGCCCTAGCAGGGCCGAAGATCAAGAGAAAGTTACCGTGGCGTCGCCACTCCAGTCTCCTCCAGGTATCTTCGGGACTAACTAGGAGATGGTGTAGTTGGGTAGCAGGGAGGGGTGCAAAGTTCCTGCCAATTCGCCTTCGCTGCAGACAACTTACATGTGCAAAGTTTGCCGGCCGGGTGTTTGGCGCGCTCAGCAGCAATTCCTATTGGCTATCGAAAGCCAATAGGGGGAGTAGCATACAAAAGTTGAAAAAAAAAACATCAAAAAAAGGTGCCGGAACGCCGTTCTGAGCGTTCTATGAGGAAAAAAAAGCCCTGCAGATTAGTTGGAGGACATGTAGGAGGACACTTTTCGAGGGAGGACAGAACTCACAAAAGGAGGACTGTCCTCCCTAAGGATGGTTGGTCACCTTAGAAAAGGGGCAAAGGAAAAAAGTGTAGGGCAGTGATGGTGAACCTTTTAGAGACCGAGTGCCCAAACTGCAACCCAAAACCACTTATGTATCACCGGGTGCCGAGTGGGCATGGCCCACTCGGTGGGCGTGGCTACAGTGGCCATGGCAGACTGGGTGAGTGTGGCCAGGGTGGGCGTGGCAAGCTCAATGTTGCTCACGTCCTACTTGTCTTCTCCAAACTCAACGCCCACCATCGCTTCCAAAGACTGTCTGCTCGCTCACTCGCTCTCTCGCTGCACTCCCGCCAAAACCTGCTCCTTTTATAGCTTCCCCTCTCCCTGCCCAGCTCTCACAGCTATTCCCGCGAGAGTGCTGCTAGATTCAGTTTCCCTGCCCTCTCCAGTTCCCACTAGTCAGGCCACATGGAGAGGGGGAGGGGAACATCCCTCTGGCGCATGTGCCGACAGAAAGGGCTCTGCGGGCCCAGTCGGGCACCCGTGCCATAGGTTCGCCACCACGGGTATAGAGCAACTGGGGACAGAAAAAGAAAAACATTGACTCCCAATTCCTTTTGGCACAGTAGAGTAAGATAATAACATAAAACCTCGACATTTTACTTTTACAGCCTATCATTCAGCCTGTTTCTACCATCTGAAATGGTATAGGTTCTCCTGCTTGAGCAGGGGGCTGGACTAGAAGACCTCCAAGGTCCCTTCCAGCTTCTATTCTATTCTATTCTATTCTATTCTATTCTATTCTATTCTATTCTATTCTATTCTGCCTCTTTTGATCCCTTCCAGATTTTGGACACCCCTGATTTCCGCCCTTTAAAAAGACAATTATAAGCCTGGATTTCAAATTAATATTTAGGGAAATTACAACTGTAAACCTAAATTAATTTCAATGTCCTAGACCAGGGGTAGGCAACCTTGGCTCTTTTATGACTCGTGGATTTCAACTCCCAGAATTCCTGAGCCAGCATGGCTCAGCTTGGAAACTTGTCCCTTTCTCCTCAGTGTGGCTGGCTCAGGAATTCTGGGAGTTGAAGTCCACAAGTCATAAAAGAGTCAAGGTTGCCTACCCCTGTCCTATACAGATAGGCCTCAATTTATGAATGTAAGCCTGCCCATGACTGTGTATTAAGGTGGACATTATTGCATAGACATTGGGACAATTGTGTGACCAGACTTGATTTTATGATCTTTTTTTGCAGCAGTCTTTATGTAAATCACCAAGGTCGTTAATTGAATGTGGTGGTTGTTAAGCAAATCCATTGTCCACAATGGGTGGAGGGGTTTTTTGCCACAAACCATTTTTGGGGGCAAAAAAACCCATTGTAAATAGTGATCATATGATCATAGAATGCAGAAACAGCAGTTGTCAATTGCCCAGAATGTGATCATGTGGCCATGTCAGAACTTTGAATCTGAGTTGCAGTCCATTTGTCAACATTCAGCTCGAGAATCCAAATAAAACTTCAGATTAATTCTGTTTCCGAAAATCTTACAGTTTATTGAATACGTTGCGTGGTTATGTCGAAGCAACACTAACTCTGAGGTTCCAACACCAATTCATAGACTTAAACAATAATTTTCCCAGCCAAACCCCCAACATCTTACATAGTCCATATAAACAAGTTCACTTTGTTATGGGAACTGTCTGCTTTAAATCCACACCTGTTCTGGTGTCCTTGAAAAGGCTTCAGGCTCTTCAGCGGAATCGTAGAGGTTTTGTTTCTCTATCTGACCGATTTGAAAATAACATCTCTCCCCATAATCTAAAGGCAAGTTGAAATGGAGAGGCACGTAGCTGCCAAAGTTTCATCATAGAATAGAATAGAATAGAATAGAATAGAATAGAATAGAATAGAATAACAGAGTTGGAAGGGACTTTGGAGGTCTTCTAGTCCAAAGCCCTGGTTTGGCAGGAGACTCTATATCATTCCAGACAAATGGTTGTCTAATCTCTTCTTAAAACCTTCAAGTGTTAGAGCACCCACAACCTTTGGAGGCACGTTATTCCATTCATTAATTGTTCTGTCTATCAGGAAATTTCTCCTAGGTTGCTTCTCTCATTTTTCATTCATTGCATCTTGCTCTGCCTTCCAATGCTTTGAAGAATAGGATGACCCCCCTCTTCTTTGTGGCAGCCCCTTAGATAGTGGAATGTTGCTATCATGTCACCCCTAATCCTTCTTTTCATTAAACTAGACATACCCAATTAAATTAAATTATACTTGACATACCCAACATGCTATATTGGTCTCCTGTTCCTGTTGTTTTCCCCTCCAGAGTCAATGACTGCATTTTGCGGGTGAATGAGGTGGATGTATCCGAAGTTTCCCACAGCAAAGCTGTTGAGGCGCTGAAGGAAGCCGGCTCCATAGTACGACTGTATGTCCGTCGGAGGAGACCTATTCTGGAGACTGTGGTGGAAATTAAACTGTACAAAGGACCAAAAGGTAATTATGGAAAATGGGGCAAACACACTAGAGGTCAGTCCTCAACCTAGTTGAGACCAGAACTTCCTTAGCTAAGTGAGGCAGTAGTTAGATGAATAGCAATAGCACTTAGACTTGTCTTTGGAGATTCTCAGTCATCCAGGTCTTTGACCCCTCTTTTCATTTTGGATAGAGAGTACCGCTGGTTTGAAAGAAGGGTCATAGAGGCCGTTTGTGTCCAAATTGAACAGTCCTCTCTCAACAGAGGGGGAGGGATCCGACATCATCTATCTCCAGTCTACAACACAGTTCTTTCAGCAGTTCCAAGAAGGCTCCATATCCATTTGCACTACTCAGGTGACCCTGAAGACACAGATAAGCCTCCAAGTAGCTTTAACGACTCTCTAAAAGAATGCAAATGAACAGCTGTCTGCAAGGAGTATAAATCTTTCCACTCCCCACCATCCAGTCAGAGGTGAAAAAGCTTCTTGGATGAGAAGCGAAACGTCTTCAAAGAAAAACAAGAGAGTCCAGTTGCCTCCTGAAAAAAGCACCTTTGGGAGCACTTAGACCAGTGGTGGCAAACCTATGGCATGGGTGCGAGACACGGCACTCAGAGCCCTCTCTGTGAGCACGTGCACCGTTGCCCCAGTCTAGGCCTTCAGCTGGGTTTTATAAAACCTTTTTGCTTTAGGCCTCTGCCGTCGTGTGCAAAAAAAAAAAAAAAGGTTCAATAAATTAGTCAATTTCAATTTCTCGCGGGGAAAAAAAAAGATCTTGCAAAGTTGGAATTGATTGATTGAACTTTTTAGTCCCATCCAGTCTGCCATTACCACTGCAGCCACGCCCAGCCAATGGGCCACACCCAGTCAATGGGCCACACCCACCCGGCACCCGACGATGCATAAGTGGGTTTTGGGTTGCAGTTTGGGCACTCGGTCTCTAAAAGGTTCGCCATCACTGACTTATATGTCACTTCACAGGGCTTTACAGCCTTCTGTAAGCAGTTTACAGAGTCAGCATATTTGCCCCCAACAATCTGGGTCCTCACTTTTTTCAGTGCTGTTGAATGGTCTGAACTAAACGAACTGTTGTCAGTCAAAGATTCCCTGTATATGCTTCTTGTAGATAGGAGGGTGCTTCAGTTTTGCAAGATGCTGTTTGTGGAGCAATAAGGAACTCCACTTGGAAGTTCATCACGTGTCCTTCTTGGATGTGGGCGGCTGACCTAGCTTACTTTTGAGCGTCATTCATTTTCAATAAACTTATCCTCCACTCCGTTTCCCTTGAGGTCTGGGATTCAGCATTGCCGGAGGCGTAGGAAATCAGCACATTCCTGGAGACAACAGCATCTATGTCACAAAAATTATTGATGGTGGAGCGGCCCAAAAGGATGGACGGTTGCAAGTAGGAGACAGGCTTCTTATGGTGAGAATTTGCACTGATTTTTTATTGATTGTGTGATAGAACTAGCAATAGCACTTAGACTTATATGCCGCTTCACAGTGCTTTACAACCCTCTCTAAGCAGTTTACAGGGTCAGTATATTTGCCCCCAACAACCTGGGTCCGCATTTTACCCACCTTGGAAGGATGGAAGGCTGAGTCAACCTTGAGCTGGTGAGACTCGAACTGCAGAGCTGCAGGCAGCCATCAGTCAGTACAATTAGCATGCAATACTGCATTCTAACCACTGCGCCACCACAGCTCTTGATGAAATATAACATGTAATGCGTACAGGTTCTTACTAGTTTGTACCTTCTCATTTCCCATTGTGATCTACAGGTAATAGATCCAATTGGACTTTCCATTAGCAATAGCAATTGTATTTAGACTTATAGTATATACCATCCCATAGTGCTTTACAGCACTCTCTGGAAAGTTTACAATGTAGAAGCATTTGTTTGCATATTATCCTCAACAATCTGGTCCTCATTTTACCGATCTTGGAAGGATGGAAGAAGGCCAAGTCAGCCTCAAGCCCTATCAGAATCAAACTCCCGACTGTGAGCAGAGTTTGCCTGCAATACTGCACTTTAACCACTGCACCGCCATTATCTTCTTCCAAGAATGTATTTTGTTTTAGTTTTTTTATTTCCCAGTCCAGCTTGCAGCTCTGGGATTTTATGATAGTTTCCTCACCCGTTTACTAAATAGATTCAGTCCTGCGTAGCTTCTTCAGTACAAAATTCATAACCTGAACCGGCCATCTGAAAAGCTGCATTTGAATGGTAAACTACTTTATTCGTCACACGGAATTGGCATAATTTACTGTACTCTTTGAGTAAACAGTTGTCTTCTTTTGATTAGCATGTGAACAAATGGCTGCTCGGTTTCCACATCAGGCCAGCTTAATCCACCATTCTCTCTGCTCTCATTTAGGTAAATAATTACAGTTTAGAAGAAGTAACACACGAAGAAGCGGTAGCAATATTGAAGAATACGTCGGATGTAGTCTATTTAAAAGTGGGGAAGCCAACCACCATCTATATGACCGACCCCTATGGCCCTCCAGATATTACTCATCGTAAGTTATGATATACAAGCTCTTTCTTGGATGTTGCTGTCAAATTCTAAATAGATTCAGAATAAATGATTCTCGATCAAATGTCCTGAAGCACCTTCAGTGAGTAATTGTGGAGAAGAGAGATAAGAATTTTGTGTGATTGAAACCATAATTCTGGGGGAGGGACGGAGGTTAATCCAGCCAAGGTGTAGGATCACTTAAATTGCTCCAAAACTCATAGGAGAAGAGGAGAACAGTGTGTGGGGGGGATGGAGTTAAGGGAATCATCAGCCTAGAGTTTTACATTCCCACAAATGGCTTAAGTCCAGCCTCTCTTCAATTCCATTGACTCTTACCTGGCACCAATTTAGTATTGTACAAGAGGTCCTTGGTGCTCTCTGAGCTTGGTTGTTTATTTGCAGATGGTTCATTACCCAACTAAGTAACATCATCAGTTTTAATAACAGCCTAATCAAGAAAGCACCAAGACTTGGAAAGTTACTTGGCAAAGGAAGAAAGCTAGAGTAAGACTAAAGAAAACAGAAGCTTTGACCTATTAGAGGGGATATTATATTATCAATTAGATGTTTGAATATGGTTAAGAATAGATTGCTAGAAACAGAAATATTATTATAACTAGATAGATAAGATGGATAATCAGAATATCATATTTTGGCATGAAAAGGGAAATAAGAAAATGCTAAGAGGTTTGAACAAGGGAAGCTTTTGGTTACCCAAACATAACTTGTTTTGAAACTATAAATGATAGGGATATTTTGAATATGATGGGAAATTAAAACTGAAAAAAAGCAAAAATCGGATACTGACTGAATAAATGGATATTGAGTGCAAATGCAAAAGATATGTGTTGGTTAGAAAAGATATTTTAAACTGATATCATTGATACAATTAGAAAACTAATAAATGCTGATATTCAACTGTATATCTATTAACAACAATAAGAATTGTGTTTGCTTAATGTGGAAAAATGTTTTATTACTGGAAGAAGAGAGGAGATATTGGATGGTGTAATATTGGATTTAGTTTGAAGAAGCTTATATGTACCATGGAATTATTAATGGACCCAGTCAACACATTGTCTATAAAGCACTTGTTTGTAAAAATAGAAAATTAATAAAATATTTATTAAAAAAAAAAGAAAGCACCAAGAATACTCCCACCAAAATTGACAGGGTGAGCCAGTGGTGGAATTCAGTCAATTTGCACCGGTTCGATAGAACTGGTAGCTAAATTTTGTTGAGTTTGGAGAACCGGCTGAACCCATGCTGCTTCTGGAAGTCTGTTCTAGGCCTCGGAGGCCTGGAGGAGGCCTCCTAGGCTTAGAACAGCCCGCCGGAAGTGCATGGCTGTCACTTCTGGAAGTCTGTTCTAGGCCTCGGAGGCCTGGAGGAGGCCTCCCAGGCCTAGAACAGCCCACAGGAAGTGCATGGATGTCACTTCCGGAAGTGCATTCTAGGCCTCAGAGGCCCAGGCCTGCATCTATGCAGAGAACCGGATGTTCAGGTATTTGAATCCTACCACTGGGGTGAGCCACTTGTATATAAACAGAAAGCAAAGCCCACTCCCTTCCAGCACTAATGATGCTACCTACCTGGGTAATGAAATGTCCGCAAGAAAACATCCAATCCCAGAGAGCACCAAGGATCCCACAGTTCAACCCTGAGATACAAATATTCTGTTCTTTTGTTACAAACATCTCTTTGGAGGGTCTACAGCCAAGCATCTGAGCCTTAGTTAAACCTTTGAAGAGTATTAATGGTAAATGCCAGTCATTCAATACTTTAAGCCAGAGTTTCTCAACCTTTCTGGCTTTGTGGACTGTCAAAGATGGGGTGGGGGCAGAGGGGATGGTTCTGCACTAGTTCGGGCAAGCGCGTGTGCCACTCACACAAATGGAATGCACATGCTTGCCCACTGCTCACACAAGTGGGAATGCACACATGCACACACGCCCGCCACTGCCACGGCCCGGTTCCAAAGGGTTCATGGCCCAGTAGTAAGTAGGCCATAGCCCGAGGGTTGGAGACCCCTGGTTTAAGCCTTGATCCCTTAAAATTCCTAAAATCCTTTCCATGTATTCATATTTACAAAACCAGATGAATTACAGAATTTTCTGTAGTATCTCGGCCTGCACATCTTCCTTCCCCTGTCCTCACCACATTCTACAGGGGGACAATCGAGAGCATCCTGTCATACAGCATCACAGTCTGGTTTGGAGGCATCACTGCTTCAGACAGGAAGGCGGTGCGGAGAGTGGTGAGAATGGCTGAAAAGATCATTGGCAGTTCCCTCCTTTCCATCCAGGAGATAGCACAAAAGCATTGCTTGAGCAGGGTCCGCAAGATTATCTGGGGCACTACCCATCCTCTTCACGACCTGTTTTCCTTGCTACCTTCTGGGAGGAGGGGCTTCGTGGTATCTGAAGCAGAACATCCAGATTCAGCCAGAGTTTCATTCCATACAGCGTTAACCTTGCGAACTCTCAAGCTTCCTCCTTCCGTTATATATTCAAGATGGACAGTATTTAATATTTATTGCTACGTATGTGTAGGGATGTGGGTCTATACATATGTTGTTCATAGTATGTTTGGGTGTGTGTCATGTATGTGTTTCACTTTGAGAGCGGGCAACTAAATTTCATTTTTGATGTGTGCCATTGTGCCCTCAGTATAAAAATGACAATAAAGGTTATTTTATCTTATCATATCTTATCTTATCTTATCTTATCTTATCTTATCTTATCTTATCTTATCTAACTATCTTTGCATGTCTTCTTTAACCTGCAGCTTATTCCCCATCAATGGAAAACCACATCCTGTCTCCAGGCAACAACGGCACTTTAGAATACAAGACCTCTTTGGCCCCCATCTCGCCTGGAAGATACTCACCTATCCCAAAGCACATGCTAGTGGAAGATGACTACCCCAGGTCAGATATTCATCTTTACTGAGTGCCTTTGATTGATTTGCTGGCTTCCAGGAACATGATTTTGATGCTGGGATTAGGGCCTCGGTAGTGTATAAGCCTTTGGATAATCACATTATATACAGGATAGAGACAGTTATGATCCCATCTGGCTGTCTCTTCAGATAATAAGGAGGTTGCGCTCTTTAAATCTTAAAAGAGATTTAACTCAGTAAGTGAATGGTTAGAAACATGAGCCAAACTAGAATCGGAGAGGGATAACTAAGATTTGGAGTGGATAACCAGGAGGAATTTCCTTTGTGCCACTCTTTCTCTTTATCGTAATTTTTTTTTTTTTTGCCTCATCCTGTCCAAAAAACAAGGCCAGGATTTCATTCTGTTTTCTTTCTTTCTGTCTGTCTGATCATTTAGAAACATCATGTTTGATCCCCTTTGCTGTTTGTCTGTCCACCGCCTTCTGCCTTACCTTGTGATTGTGTGAGATTTGAGTTGTCCCTTGTCGCCCTTAACTAAGCAGTAGGTAATTTGAATTTCTGTCTAGCTCAACTGTGTGGTTTCCCCCTCAGTTTTGGCTACTCTTTGTGGATCTCTCAGGCTCCTTGGTCTTTGTATGTGAATACGATGCCCACATGAGGAAAGATTGGAAAAGGAATTTTGCTATTTAGAAAATTTAGAAAAGGCCTGGGAATATTATGCGATCCTTTCCCAGATGCTCTAGGGCCTCACCAGAAATGCAAAACCAAAATAGAATTGCTGATTGTTTGGATTAAATAGACATGGAGAACCCTAATTGTTTGGCCTGAATGGACCTAGAAACCCTGAGGGTGAAGGTTCATTCTCCGAGCTTGTGGGTAGGTTTCCGAACGTTTCATTACCAGACTAGCTAACATTTTCAGTGGAGTTTAAGGGATGTGCGTGTCTGTGTTCTTCCGTTTATAAGGGCTTTGTGTGGTCAGTAGGTCTTGTGATGGTGAGGTCACATCAGGTGAGGGTCCTATCAGGTCAACATCTTGTGACCGGACCAATCACAAGACCAAGACCCATCACAAGACCCTCACCTGATGGGACCCTCACCTGACGTGACCTCATCATCACAAGACCTACTGAAAACTGACACTCACATCCCCTAAACTCCGCTGAAGATGTTAGCTAGCCTGGTAATGCAACATTTGGAAAACCAACCCACAAACTTGGAGAATGAACCTTCCCCCACATCCTCCACCCGAGCTACGGATATTCGCCACTAATTGCAAACCTAGAAACCTTGATTGTTCAAAATTCTAGTACAGGTAGTCCTCGATTTACAACTATTTGTTTAGTGGCCGTTCGAAATTACAATGGTGTCAGAGCATGCACAGTCTTATTGCATTGAGATAATCCAGGAGTAAATACAGTAAACAGTGGTCTATATTAAATGGTGGTTTATATTACACTATCTACAAAATACACTAGGAACAAGATACATACATGTGGTAATACAGCAAACTCCAACACAAAGCAGTTACAGCAGAAAGCAGACGAGAGAGACACTGCAGCAAAAGCCTTCCATTTTATACTCACGTTCTTAAAGGGATACAGACCCTGCTTGCTCTTAAAGAGACACAGACCCTGCTGAGTCATTCCTATCCTTGCATCATCCACTTTATATTACATTACATCATTACATAAGCTGTTTAGTTATTAAATTAATACCTTGACAAATGGCACTGAAAAAAGGGACGGACGCCCAGTCCTCGCACTTACAACCACCATTACAGTTAATGTGATCAACATTTAGGTGTTCTTGGCAATTGGCATGTATTTATGATGCTTGCAGCATCCTGGAGGTCACGTGATCACTCTCTGCCACCTTCCCAGCTAGCTTCCTATAAGCGAAGTCAACAAGAGAAGCTGGATTTGCTTAACGATCGTGTGATTCACCTTCCTCCAGTGATTCGCTTAACAACTGTGGCCACAAGGTGTTAAAATCAGACACCGCTCATTTAACAACCACTATGCTTAACAATTCTGGTCCCAATTCTGGTCGTAAGTTGAGGACTACCTGTAGTGATTAGGTCGCCTCTTCCTCTCCCCCCCCCCTCAAATTGTGCATGTTCTTTTCTTCTGCACTGGTTTTAAGAAACATGTCTGGTGAGGATATATTGGATAATTGACATGCCCTGGAGAATAAAACAGACTATGCTCCATGCAAACTTAAATAGGACAGAGTGCTACCAAGAGCCTTTGGTATTTCTACTGAAAATATTGAAATCGTTGTGGGGTCCTTGCTGCTGCTCCAAGCTTGGCTGTTTTCTTGAAGACTGACGCACTGATGACGTTACCTAGTTGGGTCATGAAGCGTCTGCAAGAGACGCAAGCTCAGAGAGCATCAAGGACCCTACATCTTAACCCCGAGCTGCAAATATTCTCTTCTCTCAACATGATTATCGCTTTCTTCAGACGCAGGGCACAATTAAAGCAAGTCCACCCTGCTGCCATTTTTGCTTTCCAAACTTCCAGGGCTATTTTAGACAGCGAAATGCTCATGACAAGGAGTGTAAATCCACAGCCTTTCCAAACTGCTTTACGTTTTCTTGCTGCATCCAGCCGAATCTCCAGGCAAAACGTGGGGGGGGGGGAATGAAAATCGAAGCAGCCTAATAATGGGGTAATCTATAGGCTGGCTTCCCGCTTAAAGGAAAGGGAAAACTTCCAAAGGTTTATTAATTTCTTCTCTGCTTTTTTGTCTGGGCTACAATTGGATGGAGGATGCAATTGTGGATATTCCTATTCCTATTCCAGATGCATTGGAAAAGATTTCAACAGAATGAATACATCTGCTTGGATGTCTTTTTTTTTTAAAACTGCTGCAGAAAAATCATACCTTTACACTAGTGTTTCTCAACCTTAGCAATTTTAAGATGTCTGGACTTCAATTCCCAGAATTCCACAGCCAACCATAGATGGTTGAGACTGGGGGAATTCTGGCATAGACGGCTGGGGAATTCTGGGAGTTGCAGTCCAGTCATGTTAAAGTTACTAAGGTTGAAAGCCACTGGGTCTAGAAGTTATATAAAAGGGTAGGCCTTGGGATCTGAATAATCTCACCGTGTTATAATTCTCAAGAGAAAAAAAATATATTTGAGTGATTCCATAACTGAT
Organism: Crotalus tigris; assembly: GCF_016545835.1. Lineage (NCBI taxonomy): Eukaryota > Metazoa > Chordata > Lepidosauria > Squamata > Viperidae > Crotalus > Crotalus tigris. The sequence goes on along the minus strand of NW_024097335.1, from coordinate 92,369 downwards.
GGAGAGTCAGTGCAAATATTGCAAGGTGGAATTAGATAAATGTCATTTTTATGGATTCCTTAGTACTCTCTGAGCTTGGTTGTTTTCTTGCAGACATTTCTACATAACATCATCAGACCTAGAAGGGAAGTGGGGTTAACACTGATGATATTACCTAGTTGGATAATGAAGCGTCTGCAAGAAAACAACCAAACTTTAGGGAGCACAAAGCACCCCACAATTCAGCCCTGGGCATTCTCTTCTGTTGGTGCCAAGAATGCTTTTATTTCTTGCAACAAATCTCTCTTGATGTGAACCATCCTAGAATATGTATCGTGTTAATTCGTTAAAGACAAGAAGAGGAAAAATCAGTGCCAAATGTATTGACCCGTATCTGCTTTCCTACAAGGGCATCATCAGATGCTTGTCTATTTTGGATAACACCCTGGGCTTTCAACCCACAGCAGAGAGCCCCGGCTAATCATGGCTCTTTAATGAGTTTGCCTCTTCTGGTTTAGCAGATGTTTGCAAACAAATGTTTCATGTACAAGGATGAGTCTAGATAGCTGGAAGCAAACACAGATCACCTGGGAACCTGGATTATCCTTTCTGTGCAACCCAAAGAGCGATCAGAGGACATGACAGATGAGAAGGGTTTTATTCCCGCATCACTTGCTCGAACGATAAACGTGCTTCCTCTCGGCTCAAAATGGGTCAGGGGTGCCTCGAGGACATGCCCGTTGCAGAGAAGGAACAATAGGGAAGAAAAGTTTTTAAATCTCTTGCTACTTTTTCCTTGAAAGCTATACACTTCAGCCATTTTTTCTTTTTCAAATTTCCTGACAGTGAGAACAATTAATCAGTGGAACAACTTACCTCCAGAAGTTGTGAATGCTCCAACACTGGATGTTTTTAAGAACAGATTGGACAGCCATTTGTCTGAAATGGTACAGGGTTTCCTGCCTAAGCAGGGGGTTGGTCTAGAAGGCCTCCAAGGTCCCTTCCAATTCTGTTATTCTATTCTATTTTATTTTATCACAGAAGTGTCATGACCAGCCATATTATTAGTTCCCTCAAGTAGAAGATAATAAATGGTTTATAGGAGCCTTTGTGAGAATTTCTGTTATCAGTTCCACCATACTCTGCCCCAGGTTAGCCTGTTTCCTTCAGATGGGTACAAGTAGTCCTTAACTTACAACCAGTGGTGGGATTCGGCCAGTTCATGCCGGTTTGGCAGAACTGGTAGCTAAATTTTGTTGAGTTCGGAGAACCAGCTGAATGCACGCTGCTTCCGGAAGTCTTTACTAAGTCTCGGAGGCTGGAGGAGGCCTTCCAGGCCTAGAACGGCCTGCCAGAAGTGTGTGGATGCCACTTCCGGAAGTCCATTCTAGGCCTCAGAGGCCTTGAGGAGGCATCGGAGGCCTAAAACGCCCCACTGGTAGTGTGTGGATGTCACTTCTGGAAGTCTGTCCTAGGCCTGGGAGGCTGGAGGAGGCCTTGGAGGTCTAGAACGGCCTGTTGGAAGTGCATGGATGCCACTTCCGGAAGTTTGTTCCAGGCCTCGGAGGCCTAGAGGAGACTCCCCAGGCCTAGAACAGCCTGCCAGAAGTACGTGGATGCCACTTCTAGAAGTCCGTTCTAGGCCTCGGAGGCCCAGGCCTGCATTCACGCAGAGAACCAGTTGTTCAGGTATTTGAATCCCACCACCGCTTACAACTATTCATTTAGTGACCATTCCAATTTACAACAGTCCTGAAAAAAAAGACCTATGACTGTTTTTCATACTTACAACTGTTGTAGCATCCCCATTGTCACATGATCAAAATTCAAATGCTTGGCAGCTGATTCATATTTACAACAGTTGCAGTATCCAGGAGTCATGTGATCATCTTTTGAGACCTTCTGACAATCTGGATTTTGAGACCTTCTGACAATCTGAAAATTACAACTGTTATTTTCACTTCACAGTGACAGTGATTCACTTAACAGCTGTGGCAAGAAAAGTCATAAAATGGGGCAAACCTCACTCAATGGCTGTCTAGCTTAGCAATAGAAATTTTGGGCTCAGTTGCGGTCATACGTCAAGGACTACCTGTGGACATATCAGGACAACCTTTGTAAGATGTCCTTGACTTACAACCATAATTGGGACTGGAATTTCCATCATTAAGTGATGCAGTTGGAAAGTGAGACATCACTGAGCTGCATTGCTTAGTGGTTGTAACTCAAGGACTACTTGTAGAAATCTTGGTTCAGTCCAACTGGCATTCAGACTATCTTGATCTTCATCTTAGGCCAGGGACTCCAAATCTGGCAACGTTGAGACTTGTGGACTTCAACTCCCAGAATTCTGGCTGAGGAATTCTGGGAGTTGAAGTCCGTAAGTTTTAACATTGCCAAGTTTGGAGACCCTTGTCTTAGGGAGCCAAACGACTCCTATGAGTCCTGCAAATTAGAGCAGAAAGACTAACTACAGTAGTGGCCAAAATTGTGGAAACCTTTTGGGAAAAGTGTACAGTAGAAATGCCACCTTGGTTACGTTTCCACCCATTTTTCTTGTAATTTCTTTATAAATGTAGCCTTGCTCATTTAATAATACTATTTTACATCGCTTTCTGGGCAACCAGTCAACTCTTTGCACCATTCCTTTAATTTTATTATGTTTTACAAGCTCATTAAATGAAAGAACACAAAAAACCCCAACCAACTTGATAGCGAGCACATAACACACTGACAAATGTCCTTTTCTCAGCTTCAATACATGACATCAGTAACTGAATCCTACTGTGATCTGATTGGCTCATGGCCAAAACAAGATGACACCTGATTGACTCTCTAAACACTCACTCTCATTGGCTACAATCAGATAAAGGAAAGCTACCTGATATCAACCTAAGTAAGTTGTGCTTCCTTTTTCTGGTTATTTGGCTATAACCTTTATAGAATACAGCACAGATAATTGAAGAAACTTTGTTGCATTACATTCTTGATTAAATTATCTTTCCATTGATATATAATTTTATGGTACTACTCCAAAAAAAAAAGGGATGTTATTAGCCATCAAACCTCAAAAATACTCTTTTCCCAAAAGGTTTCCACAATTTTGGCCATCTGCTGGTTTCAAACACCTGCTTTGTTTCTGTCCTGGCCATTAAGTCACTCTATGACCCAGTAGAAAAAAATAGACATGTCCTTCAAAACAATAGCATTCCTTTTCCTTCCCCTATGTTCTCCCCCAGAACCATTTCACTTCTCTCAAATTAGCAGTGACCAATCTACTAGCTATGGGATGAGCTGAACATGTCTTCAAGGGCATAAAACAGGGGTCTTCAAACTTGGCTCTTTTATGACTTGTGGACTTCAACTCCCAGAATTCCTCAGCCAGGCATGCTGGGAGTTGAAGTCCACAAGTCATAAAAGGGCCAAGTTTGAAGATCCCTGGCATAGAACAAGCGATGGTTGGTTGTCAGAGAGCACTGGACAACCCAGATTCCTAGACCTGTGTTTGCCCGCCCAAGCATCTAGTGCTGTGTTCCTCAACCTCAGCAACCTGAAGATGGGTGGACTTCAACTCCCAGAATTCCCCAACCAGCTTTCTCCAAGTTGGGCGAGGTTGGGAAACACAGGTCTAATGTTTGTGTTTGACCTGTAACGAATGGAAGGCGTCTTCATTTGGTTTCGTTTGAGCGCATTTGGCCGCTGTGATGGGTCTGGCCCTCGTGACCTCTTTCTCTCTTTGCAGATATGACTTCCCTTGGTAGGTGTGTCCCAGCTGGAGCAGGGAATAGCTGTGATCCAATAGGGAAAATTTCATGAGTGCAAGAAATCCAGGCATTGAGTCAAACAAAACCAACTCTTGTATTCCAATTTTTTTTTTTTTTTGGTTCACTTCTACCTGCTGCAAAGGGAGAAGAATCTATGCCTTCTTTTAGCGTGTCTAAAAAAAAAAAATGCTCAGACGCCACAATTGTGGGAACCTGCTTCAATTGTAGTGCTCTTTATTCAGCGTGGTTCTTTTTCGTGTTGCTCCATTTTGCAAAACACAAAACTGAAAAAGGGCAGCATGTGCCAGCAGTTAGATTGACAAGCTAGAAAGTCAGCTTGAATTGCCTTCAAGGCTCTTGGTTTTTCTTTCATTATTATTTTTAAAAAAAAAAATCTTAATTTTATTTCTCGGAAAGACTCGTCTTAAAAACCTCGACTCTTTTGCAGCTGCCTTGATGCTATGCCGAATTGTACCGAGAGTTTGCTTACTTGTGTAATGAGTTTGTGACCTGTAAATGAAAAGAATGTGAAACCGTGTGAAGCTTTTTAGCGAGTGGTTTTGTGCGTTGGGGAGAAATGGTTCTGTGAACGCCTTTGGACTAAATGATACTTTAAAAAAAGGGGGGGGGGGAATGAGACTATGCAGCAAATTGGAAGGGACTGTCCATAAATTATGTATTTTGTTTTTCCCATCCTCCCGATTCCTTCTGCCCGTTAAGGTCAGATAAGGTGGCATGTTTGTGTTTGCATATTTTAAAAAAATTAAAGAAATAAATTAAATTAGCCATAGTGGGTTTTTTTTAAAAAAAAAATAAAGAAAGAAAAGCTAATTGGTTTCCATAAGCACAAATCTGCAGCTAGCTTGGCTGACTGGAAGGTCTGTCCAATCCAGCATTTTTGTTGATGATGGAAACTCATTTTAAAAGGTTCACGTCTGAATAATTCGTGGAGATAACTTGAGTTCATGGTGTGAAGGCTGGAAGCCAGAAATTCAGTTCTCTGCATTTTCCCTTAAAAAAAAAAAAAAGTTATTGATTAAGGGTGCTTTCCTAAGACATAGGAAAAAGCAGAAAATCTTCAAGTGGATGAACAAATAGAAAAAAGGGGGAAAAGAGAACATTTCTGAATTGTGGAGTGCCTAATCTTGATCCGTCCTTCCTGTTTGCTGCAGTTATGTGTCTCTGTGCATTAAAAAAAAAAGGAAAAGAAAAGAGGGACTGAAAAATCTTAACACCACTTTGAATGGCAATGTTATCAACCAATAATATGCAGAATCCTGTGTATTGGCCAATTGTGAAGGCGGTGCTATCACACTTCAATTGCTCTTGTTTCAGGAAATTATATCAGGAGGGACATATCCTCCCTATATGCAATTTTTGCAGTTCAGTCCTAACACACACCGCTTAGAGACAAATAAGAGGGGTTGTGAATGGGACTCGTCTGTTTATTATCCCTGCTATATTTTGCTTGTACTTCTGAACTATTGCTTCTTTACCCTTCCTCACGTCGAATGTCAACGATGCATTGCTCAATATTTTGACTGTGTGTTGTGTTGTAATGCAATTTTTAGATATTTAGCTCAATGCTGGCCAATCACACGGTTGTACGTTTTGTTTTGCTTTTATATTGCATAATCCATTTTTGGGGTGGGAGGGGGGATAGGGAGAGTAGTTAATGATCAAGGAAGCCAATCTGAATACAATATATATTATATAATATATATAATATATAAGATGCAGGAGCAAAGAGTGGCTAGAATTATCTGACCAAATTCACTGACTCTGTAAAAAAAGAGGCTCTTTTTTTTCCAGATGATGATATGAAGATTATAGAAGCTCTCATTCCAGGCAGTGAAAACTTCCCTTGGTTCCTATTTGATTTATAATTCTCCCTGTCGGCTTGGTATTAGGTACCCCTTACTGAGGGATCCTTAGTGGTCTCTGAGCTTGGTTCTTTTTCTCACAGACGTTTCATTACCCAGCTAGGTAACATTATCAATTGCAAAATTGCACCTTGAGTGAGGACTGAATGGGAAGAGGGGAGATAAGAAACTTATTTGATTGAAACCATAATTCTTGGGAAACTATGGAGCTGGAGAAGATTCCTGCGAGTCCCCTGGACTGCAAGGCAAGCAAAAGGTCAGTCCTAGAGGAGATCAACCCTGACTTCTCTTTAGAAGGCCAGATCCTGAAGTTTGAAACTCAGGTAATTTGGCCACCTAATGAGAAGGAAGGACTCACTGGAGAAGAGTCTAATGCTGGGAAAGATGGAGGGCAAGAGAAGAAGGGGACGACAGAGAATGAGTGGCTGGATGGAGTCACTGAAGCAGTAGGCGTGAGCTTAAATGGACTCCAGAAGATGGTAGAGGACAGGAAGGCCTGGAGGAATGTTGTCCATGGGGTCGCGATGGGTCGGACATGACTTCACAGCTAACAACAACAACAAATAATTATTGGGAAGGGACGAAAGTTAGCCTAACGTTGAGTGCAGCGCCACCCAAATTGCTCCAAACCTCATATTATTGTAGGAGAAGAGCTGGAAGGACGGAGTTAAGCAAGTCATCAGCCTGGACTCGTTACATTCCCACCAATGATCTAAGTCCAACTGCTCTTGACTTCTATTGTCCCTTATCCTAGAGGTCCCCAACCTTTTAGACACCAGGGTCTGGTTCTGTGGAGAGAGGTTTTTCTGCGGATCGGAGGGGGCATGGTTTCGTGTGCAGATGGAGCTTTGCTTGTTTGTGCAGACCGGTTGCTGGCATGCCACGGACCGGTACTGGGCCACAGACCGGGGGTTGGGGACCCCTGCCTTAACTGACACCAATTTAGTATTGATACTCTGTGAGTGCTCCTGATGATGTTACCTAGTTTGGGTAATGGAACGTCTGCAAAAAAAACAGCCAAGATAGCTACAAAGGTAGCTCGTTTCTACCCTTCATTGGTTCACCTCTTATTATTCCAGCTTCTGTATTTTGTTTTCCCATTCCAGTCAGTCAGCTGGGTCTGAGCCTTTGGGTAGCCCTATTTGAACGTAATAAGCATGGATTGCATCCCTCGATCTGCAGAACGTCACCAGTTTGCAGACCTAGGCATTGGTCTGTGCAATGGAGAAGAATTCGGGGGACCCATAAGCTGTACCAGGACTCTCTGAACTTGGCAACTGTAAGATTTATGGACTTCAACTCCCAGAATTGACTCAAGGGGTCTTTTTCAAAAGCCAACTGGACTGGTTTTTTTTTTCCTTGAGGAAGACCTTTTGCTTTTCATCCTTCGGTTCTTCGGTTCATCTCTTTAGTTCTCCGGTTCATCAGAACTGAAGAAGTGAAACATCTTCCTCAAGGAAAAAACAGTCCAGTTGCCTTTTGAAAAAGCACCTTGGAGACAAGCGTGACCTGGAGGACTGAGAATCACCACAGAAACTCCCAGAATCCTTCCTGTTGGCGAGGGAATACTGGGAGTTGAAGTCCACAACATCGCCAGGTTGGAGAACCCTGAGCTGTATCTACCTATATGGACCTACAACAAAATGATACTGAATTTGGTTCTGAATACTGAAACCCAATAGTGCAATAAGGTCATCCAGGTGTGTATCTGATCACATACGTTTCAGTGAGAGATTCTGTATCTCTTTTGAGTAGCTCTTTAGCTTTCTCTAATGAAATGTCGAGCTAACCAGAGGCATATAATACAGCAGAGATCTTCAGACGTGGCAACTTTAAGACTTGTGGACTTCAACTCCCAGAATTCCTCAGCCAGCCCTGGCTGGCTGAGGAATTCTGAGAGTTGAAGTCCACAAGTCTTAAAGATGCCAAGTTTGAAAAGCCCTGTAGTATAGCATTCCTATTCAAAATGGGAAAGTTACTTTGGAGCCATATTTTCATGGTCTTGTCTAGAAGCTCAGCATTTCCAGGAAAAGAAGGGGTTTTCTACTGTTGCGTAGCTACTGTGAGACACCAGAAAAAGCTTCAGTGTCTTTATAGTTAGAGACTCTAGCAACCTGTGCTGGTTCTGAAGCTCTTCAACCTCTTCCTATTCAAAAACTTGCACATCTCTTCCACTTCAATTCATTGGCTCCACAGTAAGCCAGGCTTCATTTTTATTAGCTGAACCAAGGCTTAAAAATTACGGTTCAAAAGAGCAAATACAATGTACAAAGGGAAACACATGTTCCAATAGAAGCCTGTACAGTAGAAGATAGGAGAAGAAAGCAAGAAAAACTCTATTCTTTCTGTGGGAATCAAGACAAAGAGTAGAGAAGAACAACAAAGGGTCTGGAGGCTAAATCTGGAAAGGTCTCCTATTTGAATAGGGGGGGCGGAGTAGAAGACCTCCAAGGTTCTTTCCAATTCTGTTGTTCTAATGATGAACAGTTGAGGTAGCTAGGTATGTCTAGCTCAGGGGTAGGAAACCCTGGCTCTTTTAAGACTCGTGGACTTCAACTCCCAGAATTCCTGAGCCAGCCATGCTGAGGGAAAAGGGAGAGTTTCCAAGCTGAGCCATGCTGACTCAGGAATTCTGGGAGTTGAAGTCCACGAGTCATAAAAGAGCCAAGGTTGCCTACCCCTGCTCTAGCCTAACAAAGAGAAGGATTAGGGAGTGACATGATAGCTGTCTAGAGTAGAGTAGAGTAGAGTAGAGTAGAGTAGAGTAGAGTAGTAGTAGTAGTAGAATAGAATAGAATAGAATAGAATAGAATAGAATAGAATAGAATAGAATAGAATAGAGGTGGAAGGGATCTCGGAGGTCTTCTAGTCCAGCCCCCTCCTCAAGCAGGAGAACCTATACCATTTCAGACTAGTGACTGTCCAGTCTCTTCTTAAAAACCTCCAGTGATGGAGCACCCACGATTTCTGGAGGCCAGCTGCTCCACTGGTTAACTGTCCTCACTGCCAGGAAGTTTCTCCTTAATTCCAGATTGCTTCTCTCTTTGGTCAGTTTCCAACCATTGTTTCTCGTCCTGCCCTCTGGTGCTTTGGAGAATAACGTGAGCCCCTCATCTTTGTGGCAGCCCCTCAAATATTGGAAGACTGTTATCATGTCTCCCCTGTTTCCTCTTTTTTTTAGACTAGCCAAACCCAAGTCCCGCAGCCGTTCTTTGTATGTTTTAGTCTCTAGGCCTTTGATCATCGTAGTTGCTCTTCTCTGATTTTTTTCCAAACTCTCAACATCTTTTTTTGTGAGGGGATTGATTTATTCTCTAGGGCCCCAGAGGGCAGATCAAGACATAATGGGTGGAAACTTGTTAAAGAGAGATCCATCTTAGGAGAAAGGAGAAATTTTCTGACAGTAAGAGCAGTTGATCAATGGAACAGCTTGCTTCCTGGGGTTTATTTATTTATTTATTTACGAGACTTCTATACCGCTTTAAGTGCAAGCACTCTCTAAGCGGTGTACAGCAGTAAGCAATGTATATATATATTTACATTGCCCCCAACAATCTGGGTCCTCATTTTACCTACCCCGGAAGGATGGAAGGCTGAGTCAATCTTGAGCCGGTGAGATTTGAACCGCTGACCTGCTGAACACAGTCAGCTAAAGTGGCCTGCAGTACTGCACTCTAACTGCTGCGCCACCTCGGCTCACTTGTTGTGGATGCTCTACCCTGGAATAGACTGGACAACCGTTTGGCTAGTATGAAGCCCCTGCCTTGAGCAAGAGGTTGGACTAGAAGACCTCCAAGGTCCCTTCCAGCCATATGATTCATTTTCCAATCAGGAGAAAGTAGAAACAGGGAGTTCTTTGTTATCTCTAGCCGAGGATCAGAAGGATAGAAGGTCCACGGCTCTTACTTCTGCAACAGCATCTCCAAAAGACATGATGGAGCCCATATTTCTCCCTTTACTTCATCTTCATAGTAACCTTAAGCAGGAGGAGGATGGGGAATGACTGATCCCTATACCCTCAATGCATAATAGACCTTCTAGGTAAGACACAATATTAATCTTCCCCTGCTTGGCTGGGGCATGGCAATACTTCACGGCCAGCTCCAACTTCCTTTGGCAGCTGTCGTGATCGCAAATAATTCCCAATTAGTCCAAGTGCAAAATTCCAAAAATTCAAACCACTTGCGTGGAGTTTATGATGAAACTTTCTTTTAAGAACCCAAATCCCCCTCAAAAAAACCTCCCTTTTGTTTCTCCCCCTCAAAAAAACCTCCCTTTTGTTTGCTTTCGAAGAATATCTTTTATTTAGAATTGGGCTGCACGCAACACGGTACAGGTAGTCCCTGACCTACGACCACAATCGAGCCCAACATTTCTGTGGCTCAGCGAGACATTTGTTCAGTGAATTTTGCCCCCATTTTACGACCTTTCTCGCCACCGTTGTTAAGCGAATCACTGCAGTGGTTCAATTAGTAACACGGTGGTTAAGTGAATCTGGCTTCCCCCCCCCCATTGACTTTGCTTGTTCAGAAGGTCGCAAAAGGGGATCCCGTAACCCAGGGATACTGCATCCGTCATAAATGTGAGTCATTTGCCAAACATCTGAATTTTGATGTGACCAAGGGGGGGGGGTCTGCCAAGGTCAAAAGTGTAAAAAATGATCCTAAGTCACTTTTTTCAGTTCCATTTTAACTTTGAATGGCCACTAAGTGAACTGTTGTAAGTTGAGGACTACCTGTATTGCATTGGAAACTAGAATACACTGAAATTCTGCCAGTGCGTACAGCTCTCCTTGGATCTGTTGTCTCTTCTACTGCGATTATATTATTGCCACAGTTTTATTTTAATTAAGGCAAATGATGACTCCAAATGAGTTGATGCCTGAATAAAAATCAGGAAACATCGGGAAATGTACGAGCTGCTGCCTAATTTTATCATCCATCAGCAGCCTGGAGTTAACAACTTTGATTTTAGTTATTCTTTCATAAAAGCCATAGTTTAATTGTGGTGCAGCTGGAGCTGAAGGAAAAATAATTTTACTGAGAAAACTGGGAAATCGCTGTTCCCTAAAACAAATTCAATTCAACTTAAGATGAAACCCTAAATTGTTCCTTGCTAATTCAGATGTTGGCTTTGGGGGGGCTTTAACTGAGATTGGAAAAAGTAACCAATGAGGTCCCCCCAAAATGACAGATTATTCCTATCTGTTTTTTGCAAATTAATTTTTGCAATGGATAGTGAATACTTTTTTTCCCTTTCATGCATTTGCAGAGAAAGGGAAGGTCCCAAATGATGCACAGTTAACAACTGATATCACAGATATTTAAAAGCTTACTTTTTCAGATGTGCTAAATTCACGCATCTTTAGCTGTGATTTGCTTAGTTGTGGCTAGTTGAATAAGTTAGATGAGTTCGTATGTTATCCTAAATGATGTACTTTGGTCTACTAACTATCCAAAAAGCTAAGTTAAATCAAATGGCCCCATTTTATCTTAGTGTGATGTTTGGAACAGTCATAGTTTCTGAGGTCAAATATTGTAGAGAACGTATGGAAAAAGCAATATTTTTAACAGATTTGGAAACCTGGAAAAGGGGTGCTTTTGAGTTGCTAACTTGTTACGACAGATTATATATAGTTAGAGTTAAGAACATTTCTGTTTCTGAACTTTGATAGTACGAATATAATAACAGGGTTCAAAAGACCAAGTTCAACCGTGGAGCCTTTCCCAAACTGAATTCTCTCCAGAGGTTTGGACTGGAACTTCCAGAATTCTATTTATTTATTTATTTTGCCATTGCTGAGAATAGCAATAGCAAGACCATTCAGGATTATATACTTCCCATAGTGCTTTACAGCCCTCTCTAAGAGGTTTACAAAGTCAGTATGTTGCCCCCAACAGTCTGGGTCCTTATGTTACTGACCTCGGAAAGATGGAAAGCTGAGTCAATTCTTGAGCTCCATCAGGATTGAACTCTAGATTGTGGGCAGAGTTTGCCTGCAGAACTGTAGTTTGACCACTGTGCCACCAGGATTCCTGCAGATCCTCCTCAGCAATCATAGAGAAGGATCTCTGAAGAATCAGATCTACAGACTTAGCAGGTTAAAGATGCCTTCCCTGATCAAACCTATCACTCTATATTGAAGGTTCCTTAAAAAACAAGCAAACCTAGAAGCAATACATTTTAATGTGGGCTACAGCCTTGAGGATTTAATTCCTTCCAACTCAAGTATGATGATGTTACGACTACATAAAGACCACATGAAAGCACGAAGGCTCTCCTCAAGTAGAAAACCCTGGGAATTGTTTCTTTACCAAGAACAGCCAGTCCCTGGTTTGTTTTGCATAAATTGTATAGTAGGGTTCTATGTTTGCCTTAATAAGGAGTCTTATTTCAAGGCAAAGATTGAGATCTTCTCAGATATTTGGAATGAATATTGATTAGTTGACATTCATTGAGCCATATCTATTGCAAATGCTGGATGGGATTTTGAGGAAGCAAAAGAGGAAGCAAATAAAATAGATGTGGAAAAGAAAAGACATATGCGCATTTCAGCCATGAATAATGGAAATTTCAGACTGACCGCAATCCTGGATGGTTGATGGGCTAGAGCTTCCTTTTTTAGTTTCTCAGTGGTAAAGCCATAGATTACTTTTTTCTGTACCTCCTCTATTTTCTTAATGCTTTATTTTTATTCTCTGTATAACAATTTGAGCATGATGATATTATTATTATTATTGTCATTATTGTCCTTGTTATTATTCAAAGCTATGGTAAATGAACTGCAACTAGATGGCAGCGATGAGATGGAGAACTCTTTAATTCTGTCACACTGCCCTCTGGTGATTATTTAGTTTTTTGCAGCCCAGGCATGGTTGCATTATTATTAATATTATTATAATTATTGCTTTACTATTACTTGAGTTCCCATCACAAGGGCCTTAAGGCAGCTTAAAGCAGAGAGCCTGGGGCAGAATCTATCAAAAACATCACAAAGCCAGTTAAACAGGTGGTGATAATTAATATCTTGGATAGATCTAAATGAAGACTGAAGAATATATGAGCACTTCGGATGGGGATGAACCATCTAGATTGATTGTGAATATCTAAATGGCCTTTTTCTTTGATTAGCCACAATTTAATAAACTCTGTTCCAGGTTACCTCCTCTACTGAAATATAGTCTGGCTTCACATATTAGTCTTACCTAAATAAGATTGCTTGGATTCGATTTTACACATTGGTGAACTTTGCCTTTGTAATCAGCTTGTAATCCTGTGTTTGGCTCTCTGGTCTATTCAAATCATGATTAAAACAAGCTATGGAGTAAACCAGGCTGTATAGGTATATGGCCTGCATTATAGGTAGCTTATCCATAAAAGACAGGGTTTTCTACACTTCAGTGCCAAAATATCAGATCTTAACTTGTCCTTTCAGCATGAATCAGTTGGAAGTTTCATTTAATCTCTTGCTTTGTTGCTCTTCCATTTCATTAGTTAGTAATTAAAATTTCTGTCACTATCCAAAGAGATGCTTGAGGGGATACTGCATTGAATCTAAATCTATCCAGATGCTTAATTTTTTTTTAAATATATACCTTTTCTGGGTCCTTTAATTAAGTGGCCACCACCACCAAGGCTTCCCTGAGACAATTGACAAATTATTCCAAATTTTGGGGAGATATTTTTCCTGATATCTTTGTTTCTTTCATCAATAATATGAGACTTTCTGGGCCAGATGAAGGGTTAACCTAACCGTAACATTGTAGGAGGTGACCAGGCTGAGCCTGGGAGGGAGGGGTCAAATGCGTCATCAGTCTTGAGTCCTTTGGTGCCCACAAGGGATCTAAATCCAGCCCACCTTGAATTCCTTTGATTTTTATCTACCGCCAATTTGCTTTGACTGTTAGTAGATCAGATTTTTATAGAGAGCTTAAGCTTGCAATAAATCTTTATAGACATTTGACCTGCCTGATTTCCCTGGCGCACGACACATATTTAATTTTTTTGCAATGAGCCAACTGCATTTTTTGGGAAGCCACAAGAATGTTATTGACTTTCCATTCATATTGCCTATCATTTGATAATTCAAAGGCAATAACTTGGTATAGTTTTCAGATGCATTAGTTGCTTTTGGCCCTTGTTGAAACTAGATCCTATTGTGTGTTAGAAAGGGTTTTATGTACCACTGCTGTTGGGTTTTCTACTATATCTATATGTTGTGATGGTGTTTTTTTTTTAATTTTGTGTTAGCAACATTTATTCATTTTATTTATATTTATTTGTCAAATGAAAATTACAAATTTGAACGAGCAAAATGAAAAAAATAAAATGTGATCGGGACAATGGGCACCTTAGAAACCTCTTAAATATGGGGTGAGGTCCACACAGAAGTTAATTTAGAATTGAAACTGTAAAAGTTAACGGCTGAGAAAACTGAATTGGATAAGGTATTCCAGACAACTTAGTTTAAAAAACTGAATTTTTTACAATCTAGTTTAAAGCAGTTTACATTGAGTTTAAGGCGGTTGTTCACACACGTTACATTACAATTAAAGCTAAAAAAAAAAGTCATTTACAGGTAAAACATTACTATGTACAATTTTGTATGCAATGCCTAAACCAGGCATGTCTTTTATTTGTTAGTATCTTAAAACTAGCAAAAACGCCAAAGTGGAAAATCGGTAAGATTTTTTTTTTTAAATTTCCTTTTAAAGAAAAGTTGGTGTCTCTGTCTCTGTCTGTGCATCTTTGGGTCTCTGGGTGTATGATAACATTCCAAGATCTTGTTTCAGAGAAGACCCGCAGCAGAACAAAATAAAATCCCAAGCAAAAATGACCAATTAAATATACCACCTCGTATCTTGGAAAATAGGAGATGCGGAAAAATAGTTTCACAGCAAAACCTGTGAACAAATAAAAAATTATAAAAAGATTAATATAAGTAACGACAGAGAGAGAGAGAGAAAGAGAGAGAGAGAGAGAGAGAGAGAGAGAGAGAGAACACTTTAGATCCAAGTGCAATTGTGGAAACTCAATAACATGACATTAATGAAACAGATAAATAGGAAAACAAAATGGGGCAACAACCCTTTGGTAAAATGGCATCATTCCATCTGTCATTTTACTCTTTAAAAAAGATTAGAGTAAGCAACATATTTCACTCAGATTTGCTTGTTTCCAAAATTCTTAGTTTGACCAAGTTCTTAAATAGCTATAGCTCAGGGGTCTTCAAACATGGCCCCTTCATGACTTGTGGACTTCAACTCCCAGAATTCCTCAGCCAGGCACGCTGGCTAAGGAATCCTGGGAGTTGAAGTCCACAAGTCATGAAGGGGCCATGTTTGAAAACCCCTGAGGTATAGTATTTTGATAATCCTTCCGTTCAAATTTTGTAATCAGAATTGGATTGGATCTAACTTTATTCATTCTAAGGACAAACTCATTGACATCCATGGTACATGCACATCTGAATTGGATTCAAGCCAGTAGATTAAATGTTATTAATGGATGAGATTTATTTTTGGTGCAAAGAAAGATTTTTTTTTTCAAAGGAAATAACAGGAGTTCTCTTTACTGGCCTTTATTTGCTTTGTTTCATTTATTTTTCTTTATTCTTCTTTGTCTACTACTGCAAGCCATTTAGACTCATTTTTAGTCCTTAAACATGTGAACATCAACATCCTTGTTTATATTTTTTATAACCACTTCATAACAGCTCTTAGCCTATAAGTAAACTGAAGTTGAAATACTTTGGGAATGTATGTGATTTTACAGTTTGTTCAAAAGTGCTTCGCAGGTCCGAGTCTGCAGAAGGTGGTATAATTTTGAATAAAGTTTTGAGATAGGGAGGTCAAATTACTGTAAATATGTAGCAAAAGAAATACACCCAGCAGCCATTTGCATTTGTGTTGACCGATCAACCGGTGTGGACAATTTTTGTATGAAATAAAAGTGAAACTTTTGTCTCAGGATGTGCTTGAGAATGTAAAATTAAATGTTTGGCATTAAAAGACAACTGTGTATAAATCAAAAACGGAAGAACGTCCTCAGATGCTGAGGGGCAGGGGTGGGGGTGGGGGGGTGGGGTGGGCGCAGGGGGGGTTGCATTTGTTATGTAATTTCTTTAACCATGAAATGTAACAAATGCCTTGTACTTGTGTGAATCGCAATAAAATAAATGAATTGAGCAGCTGTATGGTCTTTGAAAGTGCTTTGGTGGCGGATAAAATAATACGGGATCATTCATGCTTATCTCTCTTTTTTTTTTTTGCAATGTTTTTGTTAATGCCTCTTTTTTTTTTTTTTTTGGTTCCCTGCACATTTGTCATCTCATAGGAAAATGAGAAAATTGTAACCCAGTCGTAGAAAACGGCCTACAATTCCCCAACATGTTTTATCTTCTTTTCTCTGCTTTTTGGCCCCAGTGTAACTAACTAGCTATCTTTTCAAAAGCATTTAATCTGATCTACTGGTCCTTATGCAGATCTATGACTGTAATATTAAAGATTTGTTTCGACATATCTACAATTTTGCCATTCGGCTTAAAAAAAATACAAGCTCTGATCTCCGCTGTTTCCATACCAGAAATATTGTGCTCAAATATTTTGCTTCGACTTTCTTACCCGTGTCTCATCTTATCCAATCCATTGGAGGGATGGGCAATGCCGTGAGCTTAGACCTCAATGTCAAGATTAAAAAATTGTTTTCCTTCTCTTTCGCTTGCATGGTTCAAGAAGTCTTCTCCCTGCTCAAAAGTAAAAAAAAACCAAAAACTATAATCTCATGCATTTGAAAAAGCTAAGCTTTAATACCGTCAAAAGATGCCAGATTGCCATATTTTTTATAAAGATCTTTTTATAATAAATGAAGACAATGTTTTGTTTTCAATATAAGCCTTTGCTTCATATAGGGGGAAAAAAATCTTAGATTTTGGACAGAGGTACTCACTTTTTCCACTAGTTTTACTCAGTAGTTGTTGTTGTTGTTTGTTTGAAATTGGTGTTATAAATGGTTGACAAAATGAGTAAGATGGCTGCTTTCTTGCAGAGTTTCATTATCAAAACTAGGTAACATCATTGGGGAGCCAGCTTCGGCATCAGGGATAATGTTACCTAGTTTGGATAATAAAACGTCTGCAAGAAAACAACCACACTCAGGGAGCACCAAGGACCCCTCATTTCAACCCTGAGCCACAGATATTCTCACCTATCAGCTCCAGATAATATCTATTTTCACCTATTTTCACCTAATATCTATTTTTCACCTATCTATTTTCACCTATTTTCAGACTGTACAACTCCTATCTTTGCACCAGTGTTTTACAGGGAGCTAAAATGCACAATTAATGAATTTGGGCCTTCTGATGTCTTACCTTTTTGTTTTACGAAGGCCTTCTGTCGTTTCACAGCTCGTTATGGCTTATTGTATTATTCAAATATGAAACAATCACTGAACCAGGAAGCTAATGTCCACCAAATCTTAGCCGTACTGTAAGATACAATTGCTGGAAAGCTAAAATGGAAGCCAGTTTGGATCCAGATCAAGCTTGCTTAAAAACCCATATATAATGGAGGATGCAATGCCAGATACGGATAATTAACTGAGTTTCTTAGCTTAGGGTATCACGTAAACGTAGTCTGTTCACGGGGGGGGGGCGCATCCATGTAGAGGTCAAAAAGTCAAGATGGGAGTTACAGCCATAGAATAGCAATCCCTCTCCTTTTTAACATAAAGGCATCACCCAAGAAAGGAAATGGTCTTGCTTACATGGTTGTGACTAACATCTTGAATTTTTTTTTTTTTTGATTCGCACACATCCTGCACACTAGTGGCTAATTAACAGATCTAATCAATACTATTGAGGAAGTTGGCTGAGAAGCTCACTATACTGCATCAGGAATCGTCAAGCATAGTTAAATTCAGATTTTAAATGAAACCAGTTAAGCAGCACTCAGCTCTTCGATTATACCACAAAAACATAATGATCAAATCCATACAACTCCTGGTGAGAGTGCAATGTTTAGATATAACCACATCATTTTGCATATCCCAATACTGTTTGCCCTAAAATAAAATCTATGTAAGTTGAAAATTCTCTCATTAAATAGAAGGAATTGGCAACTTGAGTGTGGACTAAGAATCAGAGCAGGGCCAGGCCTGGTTAGTAATTGCATGAGAGACCACCAAAGCTATCTACAGACTCTGACACTGTCGTCAGTGACAAAATTTATGAGCCAGCAATGTGCTGCAGCCTCCAAAAAAGCCAACACAGTCCTAGGTTGCATTAAAAGAGGGACAGAATCAAGATCATGTAATGTGTTAGTACCACTTTATAATGCCTTGCTAGGACCAGACTTGGAATACTGCGTCCAGTTTTGGTCACCACGATATTAAAAAAAAGATGTTGAGACTCTAGAAAGAGTGCAGAGAAGAGCAACAAATATGATTAGGGCTAAAACATAGGAAGAAAGGTTGCAGGAATTGGGTATGTCCATTTTAAGGAAAAGAAGTACTAAAGGGTGACACGATAGCAGTCTCACAATATCTAAGGGACTGCCCCAAAGAAGAGAGGTTCAACCTATTCTCCAAAGCACCTGAAGACGGAACAAGAAGCAATGGATGGCAACTAACAAAGAGAGGACCAACCTAGAAATAAGGATAAATTTCCTCACAGTTGGAACAATTAATCAGTGGGATGGCTTGCAACAGCTTGCCTTCAAAGATGTGGGTGCTGGAGGTTTCTAAGAAGAGATTGAACAACCACTTGTCCGAAATGGTATAAGGTCTCCTACTTGAGTAGGGGGTTGGATTAGAAGACCTCCAAGGTCCCTTCCAGCTCTATTGACCTGTTATTCTATTAATCGGAATCACTATGCAAACTCTGCCTCATGTGTATGCATGAGTTGGCACAATGCATGTACAAAAGGGATGGATTTTGTGTTGCAATGTGACCATGCTTCTTTGGTTATTCCGCCACTCCCCTTCCTCTCGCTGGTAGACACCCATGGGGAGGGCAAACAATTTCCATACTGATACCAATCCGTATGGAAGTATCCATGGAATCCAAGTAACTCAAGAACCATTTTTCTTAAAACAACAAAAACCTATAGATCAATTAGGGGGCATGGCTAGGAAATTCCCCATCATCTGCTATAATTGTGCAGACCTAAGCATGTTCCTTACAAACAAGGAACATGTCCTCTTGATGGAAGCTACAACTCTGGACAAATATATCGTGGGACTTCATAGGACTGGCTTCCAGATATAACTAGTAGAACTCTATGGACAGCTTAAGAGTTGGTTCACGGGAGGAAACATCTGAATTCAAACCCTTTAAGTCTTTATTGCTATTTTCCAAGAGAAGGCAGACAGTCTAGCAAGACTTGTAATACAGGCAGTCCTCAAATTACAATAAAAATTGAGCTCCAATTTTTTTGTTGCTAAGTGAGACAGTTGTTTTTTTCGCTCTGTTAAGTAAATCACTGTAGTTGTTAAATTAGTCACACGGTTGCCAAGCAAATCTAGCTTCCTCTATTGATTTGGCTTGTCAGAAAGTCGCAAAAGGGGGTCACATGACCCCGGGATACTGCAACCGTCATAAATACATGCCAGTTGCCAAGTGTCCGGATTTTGATCACATGATCATGACCATGGGGATGCTGCAATGGCCGTAAGTGTGAAAAACGGTCCTAAGTCACTTTTTTTCAGTGGCGTTGTAATTCGGACGGTCACTAAACAAACTGTTGTAAGTTGAGGACTATCTGTATAGATAATCAAGAATGAATATCTTACGTGGGCCTATTCACGTAAGTGGTTCTGATTGCCTGGCGATATATTTGTCTAGAATGGCAGCTTCATTCAGTCAGCTTTCCCCCAACGTAGCATCTTGTAAATATTTTGAACACAAATTAATTCAAATTCACAGAGGATGTGTTTGGTATGCAAAAAAAAAAAGATCAAAAAAGGACATTAGGTTGAAGAAGGTTGAATAACAAAAAATGCTGTTGATGATGGGAAAATAAGAGTAAAATCCTTTCAAAATCTATGTGCCGTGACATAATTTGTCACAGTAGCTTTCAACCAAAGTTCAAAAGAATTTAAACAACATAGAATGGATGTTTGAATAACTGCCTGATAGAGTAAAATGAACCAGTACAACTATCTATCCTTTGATGATTATGACTGCAGACTATTGAAAAGATTAACCTACTGAAGTTAGTCCCGTTAGTCCCAGTGCATGTATCCTCTAAAGATTTCCAAGCTTTTCCTCTCATAGACACAATTTAGACTCCGTCAAGTATAATGCTTGAAAAATTAAAATGCATTGGACCAAAGATCTTTGGCGCTTCTTAACCAAACTCTTTTGGGAAAATCAGCCCTGTTGTTGGTTCTCAATCCTGTGTTTCCAGAAGTGCTTTGAACTTTGGAAAATGAAAGTTTTCTTGGGGCATTCCTTCCATCCATCACAGTTGCTAAGATTTTGTGGCTTGTTTCCCTGTTATTGAAGACTTCTCCGAAAAGGAAATCTTCAAGGACCAAGAAATAGCTTGGTGATATCAGGGTTATTGTTTTTTTTCTTCATATCCTAGAAAGTTATTTTGCTTTTAATATGTTGTGCTCCAGAAATAAGACGTCGGTTCTTCCACCATTAGGCACACTGTATCCTCGCATCGCTCAGTTTTATCAATAAAAGGTAGAGGAAATGCCAACCCATAAAGTTGGGTTGTCTGAATATAAGTCCTCTGTAGATGTGCATTCCTTGCCTGGGTTTTGAAACCTGTTTCTGAAAAACGAGGAGACTGCACAGTCCATCAGTTGCCAGCATGAGGAAGCCCTAATCATAAATGGTGACTTGGTGCGATGATTGTCTAAGACTAGCATGCCATATTATAACATCAAGATCTAGCATGCAGCTCTGCCTGCTTGTTTTAGTTCCAGAATAGGATGTTTAGGCACGGACTCTTGACCACACCTCCTTCGCCCCCAGCCACATGCCTCAGCCCATTTACAACCAGCTTTCCTTCTCCACTGGCCCTCCCTTGGCCATTCTCCACGGCCAATGGGCCCCTGGCCCTCCATCCCTCGCCCTTCGGCCCGGCCCATTTGCCCAGACACTATTTGACCGGGGCCTTTAGCCAATCGGGTGACAAGCAGAAGCAATGGTGCTGCAGGAGCAGTGTGCAATTGGCGATGGGCGATCACAGGAGCTGTGAGGAGTCAGCGAAGGGCCCAGAGCTGATAGCCCAATGTAACAGATGTTCCGGTCTTCATCTTTAAGTTTCTGGTTGAAATCATGTAACCTGTCCCAAGCAGATGGCCACCATCTGCTACTGTGCTCTCAGATCCTATGTTGGAACCTTGTCCCTTCTAAAGCCAAGATCAAGAAAGAATAGTTTAAATATCTGCTAATATTTCAATTTTATTGCCCGCCTTCTGTGTTGTTCATTTTCGATTCTTATCCATTTTAAATATTGGAAAATGATGTTCTGGTTCTACAGTAGCCTGTTCCTTTTCTAGAGAAGAATTGCTCTACAGCTCTAACGTGAGATTATCCTGAGTGACCTGGTCTCCTGTCTGACAGGCCAGCTCTGGACCTGTTTGACCTCCTGTATCCTTACTCTTCTCAAAAGCATGAGCCACTGTAGAGAATGGATTCATATGTCAGTTGGCCACAACTTGTGAGTGCATCACCCATAAATGTACACTCAAGAGCCTTCGAAATTCGGACGACCGAGCGCCAATCTGCACTGTTGACCCTCATGGTGTGTTCTTAATTTTCTTCCTTTGGCTGCTAAAGCTTTGTGTCTAACTTTTCAGTTTAAATGCACTGGTGAAGCAAAGAAATTTCGGGGTGGGGATAAACTTTCTCCTCTTGGGTTCCAGAAGGTAAGAAGAAAGCTCTGAGCCCAGCTGGCAAGGCAAGGCCTGAATGTTCTACCACGGTTGTGTTACCAGTTTCCTTTCCTCTGGCTGTCTCGTGTACAGTACTGTGCGTTTTGCGCTCTCAATTGTTGTGACTAGCCTTGCCGTCACTTCTCAGGAGTTCTGTGTATCTAACCCTTTTTCTTGTCGGCCTTCTTTGCATGCCTCCGAATACAGTTAGCTGTGCAATCGATGGTGTCGTTGCATGTTGAAAGAAGCCTAATCTCTTCTTTTCGTCTCTCTGTTACCACCAGGCTTCCTGAACCCGTTTACAGCACTGTGAACAAATACTGTGATAAGCCACCTTCTCCTAGACATTATTCCCCTGTCGAGTGTGACAAAAGCTTCCTCCTTTCAGCTCCCTACCCCCACTACCACATAGGCCTGCTCCCTGACTCTGAAATCATCAGGTACTGCATGTGCTTATTCCTCATTTCCACATGTGAGAATGCATGGGTGTCACTTAAGTGCAGAGGAGATAGGCTGTACATTCCACCCGCGCAGTATGCCTGTCTCCCCGAGGCTCTCTTGACTTGATGACCATCAGAAAAACATTATCTCTCCTACCAAGAAAGGTCTGGAGATCTGGGGGCCCTGGTGGCATCTGAACCCTTTGGGGTGGGACCTTACCGAAGGTGGAAAGTTGCATTTGATGGAATTGGATATCTAATTCTGGGTTGACACCTCCAAAAGGTGAACACTTTAAGGGACTTTTCATGTCCACTAGGCCTTTTGTAGACTCAAGCTGGAGTCTTCTACAGACTCACCTACCTCTGGGTTGTTTGGTTATGAACCTTTCAGTTTCCCTTAGGTTTAAAATCATTCATCTGTGCTGAGTTCTAGGGCTCATGAATGAAAAGTGGAAGGAAACGAAATGAGCAATAAGGAAGACTATTTTTTTTTAAGAGGCAAGTAATTCGGTAGCAGAGAGAATTCTGAAAGAGAAAGTGGGGGACAGAATCTTGGTAGACCTTTGTTCTTCCCCAAATGGTTCCTCCTCTTATGTGTATTTAAGATCATGGCTTTAGACTGTTATTGCTTCACCAGCCAAGTAGCAGATGAAGACTAAATCACTATAAACGTAGATTTATTAAGTTCTAGTTAAGAAGAGTTGTATTTTCTAACCAAGGAGAGAAGCAACTTAGAACTAAGGAAACTGTGAGAGCTAACTGTGAGAGCAATCAACCAGCGGAAAGACTTGCCTTCAGAAGTTGTGGGTGCCCCATCACTAGAGGCTTTCAGAAAGAGACTGGACGGCCATTTGTCTGAAATGGTATAGGCAGTGGTGGCGAACCTATGGCACGCATGCCAGAGGTGGCACTCAGAGCCCTCTCTGTGGGCACGCATGCCATCGCCTCAGCCCCGCCTCCCCCTGCGGCCCCCTTCTCACCAGCATCCCCCCCGGAGGAGAGTTGCCCCTGAGCGCAGCCCGCTCGGCAGCCAGGCAGCGGGGACAAGACTCCACCCTTGCGCCCTGTTGCGCACAGTGGATGCTGTAGGGCACAGGTGGAGGGCGTAGCTGCCATGGCATTGCTGGGCTGCCTGGGTGATATGCGGTAGGCCATGGAAGTGGTGGGTGGCCCTGTGGGTGGGCGGGGCAGGAGGCAGGGTGGGGGTGGAGGTAGTTTTTGGGCACTCAGTCTCTAAAAGGTTCACCATAGGGTCTCCTGCTCAAGCCTGAAGACCCCAAGGTCCTTCCAATTCTATTATTCTATGTTTTATGTTCCAAATGGCCACCCAACTCACTATCAGAGAGAGAGAGAAAGAGAGAGACACAGAGAGAGAGAGAGAAAGAGAAAAGAGGGGGAAGACGTCTCCTATTCTGGGAGCAAGTGGTAGAGAACCACAACAAGGAAACTAGTGGATCAATCCAAGCACAGTTTCCATGATGCGTTCTTCTCTAATGACCATGTGCTGAACAACAATAGAAGCAGTGTAACAGTTTGCCTCCAGAAGTTCTGGGTGATCCATCACTGGAGGTTTTGATGAAGAGATTGGACAACCATTTGTCTAAAATGGTAATAGGGTCTCCTGCTTGAGCAGGAGGTTGGAACTGAAGACCTCCAAGGTCCCTTCCAACTATGATATTCTGTTTCCCAAGGTAGATCTAAGTTGAGCCATATTCTCGCTTTTTCCATTTCTCGTACAACTCCCAAGATCAGTGTAAGCAGGAACTTTCCAGTTGCGGTTAGGCCTAAAACAGCTGACTGTGGTACCAAGCTAGGGAAATCATTTAACAGAAGGAGGAGCATAGCCAACCATCGAGATGCTGCGGCCCTACCAGCCCTCTGACACCCGACACGCAAGTTTGGACCTATTGTTTAGAGCAGCATTCAAAACAGCATCCTTGCAACTACACATTTTGCTTGTGCAACAGGGCTAACCTAATCGCCCCAGCCAAACATTGCACAGGTGACAATTGGGTCTATTTCTTGATAGCAGGAAAACGTAAGTTTTCCTTTCCTGGACTGTGTATCGTACATGTGAACATTAATAGAAAAATCCTGGAGATAGGCTTACTCAGAGAAGGATAGCAATAGCTCTTCAACTTATACACCGCTTCACAGTGCTTTACAGCCCTCTCTAAGCAGTTTACAGAGTTGGCATATTGTTGCCCAACAACCTGGATGGAAGTCAAGATGGAAGTCTGAGCCTCCTTTGAGCCAGTCAAGATCGAACTTCTGGCAGTAGGTAGAGTCAGACCGCAATACTGCATTTGAACCAGTGGGCCAACTCTGCTCCCTCTTTCCTTGTAAATGCTCCTCCCAAGGCTGGCGATTCCTTACTGTGACCTTCTTTTGCCTAGTGATCTGTCACAGTTCAATAGTTATCTACCGGTTTCCCACCGACACCGAATAAAGCAGGAAGCGATTCCTTCATCATTAATTTATTTTTCTCTCTTCCGATCCCCAGCTATCTCTACAATTCCATTCACTCCACCGGTGTTTTAGAGAGCGTTTTTTTTTTTTACTTTATTTTATAGGCTTATACTTTTCCAAACCACTTCTCCCAGCATCCTTTAGAGAAAGTTGGTTATTATATTCATGGAGCGGGTGTCGTCATGCCGCATAGGATTCTAACCTCAGTAAAGTTATTCTTATTAATTCACATTTGGGAATGAAGCTTTCTCGAATTTCATAAAATTACCCTTCCAGGCCTTAAAGAAAAGAACTGAGCTTAGCTTCTCCGCTGCAATTTAATAAGCAACGAATCTCAAGAGCGGCTGCAGTCACCTCTCCAGGGGGGCCGCGAAGGTGAAATTAGAGCCTTAGCCTAGAATGATGTTAGAATTTGGTTTTTGAATATGAGCTATAATTCCCCAGGACCCATTATTTCATGCTGATTTTCCGTTCGTTCATTCACCATCTTTATTTCTGCGTTCCGTTCTCTCCTGGTGGCTGTTGTTTGTTTGTTTGTTTTCTGTTTCTTTCTAATATTTATAGGTAGCTGTGTTTTAGCATGCTATTAATCTGCACGGATCTGTAAACCTAGGCATGATGTGATGCCATCTACATATATGTAGACTAAGCTCAATTTGGTCCATCTGGGCTTTCTGTCACAGATGTCATTATAATTGCTCTCCTCTTTAAGGCACCTTGCGTTTAATCAGTGTGCATGCTTCCCCCACCCCACAAAGATCTCAAAATAACTAGCAATATTTTTTAACAAAATGCGGAACCAAGGATGGGCTAACAACTTCAATGGACATATTTTACATCCGAGATAGGAAACGCTTTGAGTTCAAATAAAAAGCCAAAGGTTCTTTCAATATTTCAAGGGGGGGGGGGGAGAGAGAGAGAAATTACATTGTGTTAGATTACAGCAAAACGATGTGGTGACTGAAGGAGTGTTTTAAGAGGAGCCCTTGAAAAGGCCTCGAAGTCCACAAATGCTTTTTGCTAAGAGTAGAATTTTGTTGAATTTGAAAAGCGAAGCAGCCTTGGTGAATACCTGAATGGGAAACCATTAGTATATTTCAGGACTCTAGATTAGACTTGGAAGTTTTAAAAAAAATTGTGGGAGAAGACAATAGTGGCCACAACTGGAGGTTTTCAAGAAGAGACTGGACAGTCATTTGTCCAGAATGCTATGGAGTTTCCTGCTTGAGCAGGGAGTTGGACTAGATGATCTCCAAGGTCCCCTCCAGTGGTGGGATTCAGCCAGTTCGCACCACTTCAGCAGAACCGATAGCTAATTTTTTGTTGCCCGGGCCCAGAATGGACTTCCGGAAGCGGCATCCACGCAGAGAACCTGTGGTTCACATATTTGAATCCCATCACTGGTCCCTTCCAAACTTATTATTCTATTCTATGTTTTATAAGCATCTCTGTGTAGCCACCAGAAGTCCAATTTGATTTTTAGCAGTGGTACCTCGGCATTTATCCCTAATTGATTCCAGGAGCGTGATGAATACCAAAACAATCAGCACCAAATAATTTTTTTCCCCATAAGGAATATAAGTCACAAGGCAGCCGACACTGACAAATTCTCACTTGTGCATCGATCGAGTTCGCATTAAGATGCATTGAATACCAAATTGGATAAGTTTCCAAAGAGTCAAGTACCAAGGTACCACTGTACATTATTTTTCCCTCTTCATCCACAGAAATCTGTCTTAGACATGAATTCCTTATCAGGCCTTTGGCAGAGCACAGAAATCTCACAAAAGTAATTTAAAGCCATCTGCACCCAAACACATCACCTTGTAATTTGTATACCTGACATTTATTGAATTAATTGACCTGCGTTCATGTATCTCTTGAACCGTACCCAGCCACACTGCCTGGGCTGATAGAATACACAGTGCTACCAAGGAATGACCCACATTTTAGCCTAATATATTGGGTAGAGGCAGCCCAGAAGTTCTTTATTGTGGAGTTCACACAACATGCTCCATCAGGTAAGTTTCAGTCATTTGCTCATGCCCACTTCACTGAGTGTTAAACTTAATTGTTTTATGTGTACGGATAGACCTTGACTTACCACAGTTTGTTTAGTGACCGTTTGAGGTTAACAACATCACTGAACACGGTGACTTATGACCATGTTTCACACTTAAAACCATTGCAGCCTCCCCGTAGTCATGTGAACAAAATTTGGAGGCTCGGCAACTGGCATGTACTGGCATATATCCCCTTTTGTGACTTTCTGACAGCCAAAGTCAATGGGGGAAGCCAAGTTCACTTAACAACCATGTGACTAACTTAACAACTACGGCAAGAAAGGTTGTCAAATGAGACAAAACTCACTTAACAACTGTCTTGCTTAACAATGGGAATGTTGGGCTCATTTGTGGTTGTAAGTCAAGGACTATCTGTGTGTGCCTTGGCATGTTATACAAAGCCAACGTATATAGCCAATATATGGCTCAAATGCATTGTGTGAACTTGGAAAATGAATACATTCAGCAAGTAGGTCCATTGTATAAAGGGACCTGAGTGGCTGTGCATTATACCTTTCATCTTGTAGTTATAATATTGAGTCTGCACTTTGGAGTGATCTGATAAAAAAAGAAAGCCCAAGTGTTAAAAGCTCTAAAAATATTCAAGATTCATAAACTGACACATGCCATCAAGGTAAAATTGCAGGGTTATCTTCACCGCAAGCCTGTTTTATTTCTGGACACTGGATAACTGTATATTTGAAATGCTGCTACAATTAAGGGATAAAGTAAAATGTCCCTCAATCAAAGCTCTATTCTGAATCATTATACAGGGTAGACAAATCCAGTTTTCCGATTAACAGTATGGAACTGGTTTACTATGCACTCCTTCTAGGCTCCTTTGTTCTTCTCCCCAGTCTCATCTACAGCCCTACTAGTGGTTTCCCATTCATCTACTTTACAGGCTGGAGAGGTTTGGCCAGAATGTTAGCCAAGAGTTAGATGGAGCTAAAATATTGCTGTTTACTCCTTTAGAAAGCATGGATGGATTGATGGTTGGTTGGTTGGATGGATGGATATTGATGGATGGATGTTGATTGATGAACCAATGGATGTAGATAGATGGATGGGTGGGTGGATGGGTGAGTGGTGGATGGGTGGATGGGTGGATGGATGGATGATGAAGGGATAGATGGATGTTGATTGATGAATGGATGGATGTGGATGGATGGATGGATGGATGGTGGATGGGTGGTGGATGGGTGAATGGATAGATAGGTGGATGGATGGATGGGTGGATCGGTGGATGAATGGATGGATGGTGGATAATGGATGGATAGGTGGATGGATGGATGGATGGATGGATGGATGATGAAGGGATAGATGGATGTTGATTGATGAATGGATGGATGTGGATGGATGGATGGATGGATGGATGGTGGATGGGTGGTGGATGGGTGAATGGATAGATAGGTGGATGGATGGATGGGTGGATCGGTGGATGAATGGATGGATGGTGGATAATGGATGGATAGGTGGATGGATGGATAGGTGGATGGATGGATGGATGGATAGGTAGATGGATAGATAGATGGATGGATGGATGGATGGATGGATAAAGCAACAGATGGATTTGATTGATGGATGGATGGATGGATGGAAGGATGGATGGATGGATGGATGGATGGATGGATGGATGAGTTGGTGGATAGATTGATGGATGGGCAGATGGTTATTCCATAAACTGACATTTTTGGTAATACATCTCTGTACATTCCTGGTGAAAAAGTAATGCCAGAGGTATTCATTTTCATGCTCAAGACATCAAACATGATTACCCTATTTCCCAAAAAGTGTTCTTTGACTTGCATTACGTCAGAGCATCAGCTTCAACTGCCATTGCCCTATTTTATGTTTTTTGTTCTCTTCAATCTCATTGGATGCACAATTGTTCCATGGGCATCCATATGGGAATCTACAACCTGCTATTTTAGATGATCCAACCACTTTGGTTGCAATAAGACCATGAATCTCCATGAGCAAAAAAAACCCCACCTCATACTATTTTTATTAATTCCTTTTCCTTTTTTTCCCTTTTCCTTTTCCTTTTCCTTTTCCTTTCCATGCAGTCATTCCAGGCATAGTTCTGTAACCCAGCCTCCCACCGTGAATATCCAGAGGACCATGTCAATAGAAGGGTAAGAGGGAACCAATATTATAAAGTTTGGATCCTTGCCATTGACACTTGTTTAAGCTTCTTTTTTTCATTCATAACCATTGAATCTGCATATACTCTGCCTCCTGAATATAATTTATTATATCACATATGCTGCCTCTTTTCTTTAAGAGGTTAAGACTGTGTGTACACGGTTCCCTAATCTGTCTAGTATTCAAGAAAAAGATTCAGAATTGTTCATTTTGGGCCAATCACCAGGAGCCTGTGAATTGTAGTCTTACCTTAGACATGAAAACCTGCTGGGTGACTTTGAGCCAATTACCAAGAGACAGTGAGTTCTAGTCCTACCTTAGGCCATGAATGCCGGCTGGGTGACTTTGGGGCCAATCACCAGGAGATTGAGTTCTAGTTCCGCCTTAGGCATGAAAGCTGACTAGGTGACTTTGGGCCAATCACTGGGAAACTGTGAATTATGGTCCTGCCTTAGGCATGAAAGCCAGCTGGCTGACTTTGGGGCCAATCACCAGGAGATTGAGTTCTAGTTCCGCCTTAGGCATGAAAGCTGACTAGGTGACTTTGGGCCAATCACTGGGAAACTGTGAATTATGGTCCCGCCTTAGGCATGAAAGCCAGCTGGCTTACTTTGGAGCCAATCACCAGGAGATTGAGTTCTAGTTCTGCCTTAGGCATGAAAGCTGACTAGGTGACTTTGGGCCAGTCACTCTCTCTCAACCCAACTCATCCCACAGTGTCGTTGCTGTGGGAAAAATAGGAGGAAGAAGGAGTATTAAATATATTCCCCACTTTGAATTATTTATTAAAAACAATAAAGGTGGGATAAAAATAAATAAAACAATAATAATAAGCATCCACATCTGCCTGTTCTTAGGGTGGTCCTGGAACTCTTGGGGAGAACTCGATAGATGGACAAAATGGCAAACCCAGACTGAATATCTAGCTGACTTTGCCACCGAGTATAATAAACAATAATAATAAAAAACAATAATATCTAGAATGTATAGGTTAGACTGGGAATCTATAGGGAAATTTCCTATAAATCACTTCTGGAAATGGTTTTTTTTTTAAAAAAAAAAAAAGCAAAAAACACCCAACCCTACAGGATATTTCCCGAAGACACAAAGAGTCAAGATTAACTAAAATGAAACCACAAACAAAAGGATGATTAACAAAAGAATTGATCTTTGAGATATTGTCCCTTCTATCAACTCCTCCTGCTGACGTTGTGCATGTGTTGGCAATATTTGATAGCAATCCATGCTATTCAATATATAAGAATAGTTTCAAACTAGTGGAATTGATGTCACCGCTTCTGACCACTGATTAGAGACATTGTTGTTCTCATTGCTTAATAGCAATAGCAATAGCATTTAGATCAGTGGTTCTCAACCTTTTTAATGCCGCGACCCCCAACCGGTCGTAAGTCGAGGACTACTCAACCGGTCGTAAGTCGGGGACTACTCAACTGGTGCAGCACCGTTTGCAGAATGGGACTTTTGGCGGGCTCAGCAGGGCAGAGACAGCCTGGACAATTCCTGTTGGCTTTTGAAAGCCAACAGAATTAGACTCTATTCAAGAGAGTCTATTCTATTGGCTTTCAAAAGCCAATGGAATAAAAGGGAGTAGTACAGCTAAGGAAAAGGGGGAAAAAATGGCAGACTGCATTGTTTGGCGACCCCCATGAAATGGTCATTCGACCCCAAATGGGGTCCCGACCCTCAGGTTGAGAACCACTGAGGTAGACTCATATACCGCTGAATGTAGCCCTCTCTACAGTTTACGGAGTCAGCATATTGCCCCCCTCCCCATAACCTGGGTCCACATTTTACCGATCTTGGAAGGATGGAAGGCTTGAGCTGATCAGCATTAAATGCTGGCAGTGGGCAGAGTCAGACCACAATACCGCATTTTAACCACTGCGCCAGCTCTGCTTCCTCTTTCATTCTAAATATTCCTCCCAAGGCTGATGGTTTCTTAACTATTGCCTGTAGGAAACTAACCATCATCAAAAGAATCCCTTCTTTTGCCTAGTGATCCATCACAGTTCGATAGTTATCTAGTTTACCAACCTCGGAAGGATGGAAGGCTGAGCCGTTGAGACTCGAACTGCTGAACTGCTGGCAGCCAGCAATCAGCAGAAGTAGTTGCAGTACTGCACTCTAACTACTGCACCACCTCGGCTCCTAATAACAGTCACACCCACAAAAAAGTATCAAACAGATTTAAAACCTAGCCCAATCTTCTTTCCGGCAGCATGGTGGCTCAGTGGTTAAGACTCTGAGCTTGTGAGCTGGAAAGCTGGCAGCCCAGGTTTGAGACCCCAGCGCCACGCAATAGGGTGAGCTCCCATCCTCACCCCAGATCCTGCCAACCTAGCATGCAAAGTAGATAAATAGGTACCATTTTGGTGGGAAGGTAAGAAAGCTCCATGACATCATGCTGACACATGACCATGGAAATGTCTGGTCATGAAACGGACATGAGCACCATCCCCCATAGCAGGAGTAGGCAACCTTGGCTTTTTTATGACTCGTGGACTTCAGGTCCCAGAATTCCTGAGCCAGCATGGCTGGCTCAGGAATTCTGGGAGTTGAAGTCTGCAAGTCATGAAGGGGCCAAAGTTTCCCCCATGCTGGCTCAGGAATTCTGGGAGTTGAAGTGCACAAGTCATGAAGGGGCCATAGTTCCCCCATGCTGGCTCAGGAAATCTGGGAGTTGAAGTCTGCAAGTCATGAAGGGGCCAAAGTTTCCCCCGTGATGGCTCAGGAATTCGAAGTCCACAAGTCATGAAGGGGCCATAGTTCCCCCAGGCTGGCTCAGGAATTCTGGGAGTTGAAGTCCACAAGTCATAAAAGAGCCAAGGCTGCCTACCCCTGCCCTTTAGTCAGCAACCTTTTCTCCTAAAATTCTACTGGAATCTTCTTTCCTGTTTCCTGGTTCCTTTATAGCTATTATTCTGTGTTCTGTACTCCGGAACAACAGAAACAGATCTTGGCTTTCATCAAAAGAGATCCTTTCAGTTCTTTGAAGACTACTTTTATCTTCAACCTCAATCCTCTCTTCTCCATCTCAAACTTCTCCAGCTCTTTCAGTGTCATCTTCATAAGACATCTGCTTTCCTGCTTCCTGTTTATGGTTCCCTCAACACCCTTGTTGACCTTCTCTTAACTTATTCCAGCTTCTCTAGATCCTTCTTCAAGTATGTTCTCCAGAACTGGACACAATACTTGAGATGGCATCTCACCAAAGGAGATATGTACTGGAATATTATACCTCATAGCTTATCAAGGTCCTACTTTCCATTTACCCCCAGAAATTGTGGGCGCCCCATCACTGGAGATTTTTAAGAAGAGACTAGACAATCACTTGTCTGAGATGCTGTAGGTTCTCCTGCTTAAGCGGGGGGCTGGACTAGAAGACCTCCAAGGTCCCTTCCAGCTCTATTCTATTCTATTCCACCTAATTGTCTATGGAGAGTCTCAGTCATCCAGGTCATGGTTGCCCCAAAGGTGCTTTCTCAAGAGGCAACTGAACTTTATTTTTCCTTGAAGACGTTTCGCTTCTCATCCAAGAAGCTTCTTGAGTTCTTCAGTATTTCAGAGTCAGAACCGAAGAAGCTTTCTGGATGAGAAGCGAAACATCTTCAAGAAAAAAACAAAGAAAGTCCAGTTGCCTCTTGCAAAAACATCTTTGGGACATTCCAACTAATTCAGGGGTCCTCAACCGGTCAGTGGCGTTCCAGAAGCGAAGCCCCATCCACGGGATGCAGGCAGCACGTGAAACCACGCTCCCTCCGGTCTGTGGAAAAATCTCTCTCCACTGAATCAGTCCCTGGTGCCCAAAAGGTTGGGGAGGGGGAGCACTGACCTAATTTGTCAACAACAATCAGTGTGCAATACACAATGCCATCTATTGCAATCTACTTGCAACTTCAATCCCATGTGTTTCATTTTACCTGCTGGTTTTGCGTTGTGGATGAGACTGTTGGATCCAGAGGCCAGATGGTGACTTGGGACTTTTTCCATCCAGCCTCACCACCCTGTGCAACATTTTGATTTTCAATTGCTTCCTTTGGGGGGGGGGAACAAAAAAATGTAATTGCCAGAAAGGGGTGTCTCCGTCGAGGAAGAAGCTTGCACCGGGCCCAGAAACAGCTGTCCCATTTGCCTGTAACAATTATGCAATTAAAAACTGAATTGATTCTGCCAGGGAGGAAAAATCTGAAGTGGGACTGCCGATAGGAAGGGGGCAGACTGAGTCTGCCAAGGTTACCATCAGGCTGCAATCAGTTTTGAGAGGAGAAGAAAGATTTTTTTTCTCTCTGTGCCGATGGGAGCTTTCTGATCAAAGCAAAATTGCTGCATTGGAGTGAAGGGGGAAAGGCTACAATCCACCTTTAGAGTAAAGCATGAACCCCAAAGATATTCAGAGCATCTTAGGATTTGCTTTATCCTTAGAAACCCCATTGGAATAGCATTTGGGAAGAGCCAGGAATATAAAATTGGGACTCTAAACTCTCAGAGTTGTTCAATTTCCCCCGAAATAATCTCCGTGCAGTCATGCTCCTTCACTGGAGGTTTTTAAGAATAGATTTTTATGAAATGGTATAGGGTCTCCTGCTTGAGCGGGGGGTTGGACTAGAAGACCTCCAAGGTCCCTTCCAACACTGTTATTCTGTTATTTGCTCAGTGAACAAGGAAGAAGGACATCTTACGAAAGAGAGGGGGGGAAAGCCTAGAACGGTGATGGCGAACCTTTTAGAGACCGAGTGCCCAAACTGCAACCCAAAACCCACTTATGCATTGTCGGGTGCTGGGTGGGTGTGGCCTATTGGGTGGGCGTGGCCCATTGGGTGGGCGTCGCCATGGTGGTAACGGCAGACTGGGTGGGACTAAAAAGTTCAATCAATCAATTCCAACTTTGCAAGATCTTTTTTTTCCCCGCCATAAGTTGAAATTGACTGACTGATTGAACCCCTTTTTTTTTTTTTTTGCACAGGGTGGCGGAGGCCTAAAGCGAAAAAGTTTTATAAAACCCAGCTGAAGGCCTAGGATTGGGGCGATGGCGCGTTTGCCCACAGAGAGGGCTCTGAGTGCTGTTTCTGGCACCCGTGCCATAGGTTCTCCACCACTGGCCTAGAATTAAGAGATTCAGGCTTTTTTATAAAATGCTGCCAAGATTTACCTGGTGGAATTAATAGGAAAATGCATCGGCCAGAAGTAAGGTGGTCTTTGACTTACAACTAAACGTCTAATGACCATTCAGAGTTTCAGCAGTGCTGGGAAAAAGAGACTTAGGACCAGTTCTCATACTTATGACCATTGCAGCATCCCCATGGGCACATGATCAAACTTTGGGTGCTTGCAAATCCGGATGTATTTACTATAGTTGCAGTGTCTCTCGGTCCTGTGAATGCTGTTTGCAACCTTCCCAAGCAAAGTCAATGTGGGAAGCCAGATTCACAACTGCATGATTGACTTAACTGGAGTGCTTCACTTTTAACAGCCATGGCAAAAAAAAAAAGGTCATAAGATGGGACACAAATCACATAACAATTGCCTCACTTAGCAACGGAACTTTTGAGCACAGTCGTGGCCGAAAGTCAACTGACTTCCTACCAATGAGTGCAAAATTTCTGTTGCTAAGCAACAACAGTTGTTAAGTGGGGTTTTGCCCCATTTTACGACCTTCCTCACCACATTTGTTAAGTGAATCGTTGCAGTTCAATTAGTAACAGGGTCGTTAAACGAATTTGGCCTTCTCCCCTTGACTTTGCTTGTGAGGAGGTCGCAAAAGAGGATCACGTGACCAGGGAACACGGCAACGGTTATAAATGTGAGTCAGTTGCCAAGCACCAAAGTTTGATCATGGGACTATGGGGACACTACAACGGTCATAAGTGTGAAAAACAGTCTTTTGGTCACTTTTTTCAGTGCCATTGTAACTTTGAACGATCACTAAATGAACTGTTGTAAAGAGACAAGCAACCTGGAACTAAGGAGAAACTTCCTGACAGTTAGAGCAATTAACCAGTGGAACAACCTGCCTCCAGAAGCCATGAATGCTCCAACACTGGAAGTTTTTAAGAAGAGACTGGACAGCCATTTGTCTGAAATGGTATAGGGCCGTAATGGTGAACCTATGGCACACGTGCCACAAGTGGCACGCAGAGCCCTCTCTGTGGGCATGTGCGCCGTTGCCCAGTCCTAGGCCTTCACCTGGGTTTTATAAAATCTTTTCGCTTTAGGCCTCCGCCGCCATGTGCAAAAAAAAAAAAGGTTCAATCAATCAGTCAATTTCAACTTCTCGCGGGAAAAAAAAGATCTCGCAAAGTTGGAATTGATTGATTGAACTTTTTAGTCCCACCCAGTCTGCCGTTACCACCTCAGCCACGCCCACCCAATGGGCCACACCCACTCAATTGGCCACACCCACCCAATGGGCCACTTCCACCCGGCACCCGACGATCCATAAGTGGGTTTTGGGTTTCAGTTTGGGCACTCGGTCTCTAAAAGGTTCGCCATCACTGGTATAGGGTTTCCTGCCTGAGCAGGGGGTTGGACTAGATGACCTCCAAGGACCCTTCCAACATTATTATTATTATTATTATTATTATTATTATTATTATGTCAAGGACTACCTGTATTGAAATAAGCTTCTGCGGCTTTATAAAAAGTGAAACTGGCCCGAGTGATATTATTCTGAAAAGAATTTGGGAAAGACCTATTTAATGGCCTATAATATTTTGCCTGGGATATATGAGTAGGTAAGCCATGTTCTTTTCTTTTCACAGGGAGCCTCGGAAAGTTGTCTTACATAAGGGCTCGACAGGGCTTGGTTTTAACATTGTAGGAGGAGAAGACAGGGAAGGCATTTTTGTGTCCTTCATCCTAGCAGGTGGACCAGCTGACCTCAGTGGTGAACTGCAGAGAGGAGATCAAATATTGTCTGTAAGTAATGATGATCTTTTTTTTTTTTTTCCTCATAAGGCTCCTAAGCCAAAACATCATTCAGGCGTGTTTAGTTCATACATCATCGAATCTCATTTTTTTTTCCTTCAAGAGCTCAAAGCAACTTATCTGGAGATCCCACCTTATTTGTATTCTCACAACAGCGACTTCCCCAGGTCTCTGGGGTTGAAAGGGAGAGTGGTTGGCTTGAAGGATCCACCAAATTTACGTGACAGAGGATGGGACCTAGACCTGGGATTCCCCAGTCTAAACCCAACATCATAACCATCCTGGTTTTCCATTATATCAGTCAGGTTGACATGCATTTGCTTTGGTTTAATCGTTGTCTTAATTTCCCATTACCCAAGAAATATATTTGGCAGAAAGCAATTCAGGTAATTCAGAGACATGGATGGATGGATGGATGGATGGATTTATTCATTCATTCATTCATTCATTCATTCATTCATTCATTCATTTTTTAAAGAGGCATGGTTTAACCATTGTCTTAATTTCCCATTATCCCATTACCCAAGAAATATCTTTGGCAGAAAGCAATTCAGATAATTCACAGACATTGATTGATGGATAGATGGATGGATGGATGGATTCATTCGTTCATTTGTTCGTTTGTTCATTCATTCATTCATTTTTAAAAAGAGGCATGGTTTAACCATTGTCTTAATTTCCCATTATCCCATTACCCAAGAAATATCTTTGGCAGAAAGCAATTCAGATATTTCAGAGACATTGATTGAGGGATGGATTGATTGATTGATTGACTTATGGATGGATTGATTGATTCATTCATTCATTCATCCATTTTTATAAAGAGGCATGGTTTAACCATTGTCTTAATTTCCCATTATCCCATTACCCAAGAAATATCTTTGGCAGAAAGCAATTCAGATAATTCACAGACATTGATTGATTGATGGATGGATGGATACATTCGTTCGTTTGTTTGTTTGCTCATTCATTCATTCATTTTTAAAAAGAGGCATGGTTTAACCATTGTCTTAATTTCCCATTATCCCATTACCCAAGAAATATCTTTGGCAGAAAGCAATTCAGATATTTCAGAGACATTGATTGATGGATGGATTGATTGATTGATTGACTGATGGATGGATTGATTGATTCATTTATTCATTCATCCATTTTTATAAAGAGGCATGGTTTAATCATTGTCTTAATTTCCCATTATCCCATTACCCAAGAAATATCTTTGGCAGAAAGCAATTCAGATAATTCAGAGACATTGATTGATTGATTGATTGATTGATTGATTGATTCATTCATTCATTCATAAAATTCATTCATTCATTCATTCTTGTAAAGAAGCATGGTAGCTCAGTGGCTTAAGGATGCTGGAGATAGTTTAGGTGGAAGTTTGTCCTTTGAGCTTGCTGCTTGGCTCCTGAACATTTTGTTACCAAACTAGCTAACATCTTCAGCGGGGGGAGGGGGTTGGGGATGAAATGTCTTGTTCATTTATATATGTTCTCAGTTGAATCACAGGACTGACTGAATCACATGGCTGGCTGATTCACAAGATTGATTCTGGTCTTGTGACTTCTGATTGGTTGACTGTGAAGTGTGAAATTCAGCTGGGGAGGGTGTTGGCTCTGTTGTCGATTGGAGGTACGGATGGCCCGCTTCCTTATTGGTCCATACGCTGCTTCTAAGTGAACGTATTTGTTGATTATTGGTCTGTACGCTGCTTCTAAGTCTATGTGTTTGTTGATTATTGGTCCGTACGCTGCTTCTAAGTCAATGAGTTTGTTGATTATTGGTCCGTATGCTGCTTCTAAGTCAATGTGTTTGTTGATTATTGGTCCGTACACTGCTTCTAAGCCAACGTGTTTGTTGATCAACCCTGCTGTAGATGTTATAGTTTGGTAATGAAACATCCGGGAGCCAAACAGCAAGCTTGGAGGACAAATCTCTGCCTAAAACCACAACCTGAGCTACAAATATTCTCTACAATTTGTAATCTGGAGATGCTCTCAGCTCCAGTGGTTTGAGCCTCAGCTCTGTGTGGTGGGATAAGCTCCCGTCACTTGCCTCAGCTTCTACCCATCTTGCAGTTCAAAAGCATGTTCTGTGCAAGTAGATGGATAGGTACCACTTGGGTGTGGAGATGAGTTGGTGGTCTATGCAGGCAGTCAGTGTCCTGACGGTTCTGTACTTTCCCGGTTGCTCACTTGGGAGGTGGCTCCAGGGAGGGAGGGGGGCGTGGGTGACGCTGCCAGAAGAGCCACTCGTCTTTCTCTCTGGTGCGAACCCAGCTCGCCCTCTTGTGGCGCATCATGAGAAATGCGCCAGAGTTTCCTAAAATAGGGCTGTTATCTTCGCAAGCCAAACGACCATTCTGTATTTGCATGGTGGTCTCCTGGCTACCGTAACAACATCATATGCTAATCATAACAATAATTTATTACCACAGTTATGATTACTGTTACAATCCTTTCAGATTCCTTCTAACATGGTTGACAAGCAATATGAACCATTGGAAATATCACTGCAATATAGTTTAAAAATACATAGGATCCTTTCTGAAGAGTGAACGATATCAACGATCCTGTAAAGCAAGGGTCCACAACCCCTGGTACGTGGACCGGTACCGGGCCGTGGCATGCCAGCAACCGACCCGCACAAACAAACAAAGCCCCATCTGCAGGATGCAGGCAGCACACAAAACCATGCACACACACACACACACACACCCGGTCCATGGAAAAACCACTCTCCGTGGAACTGGTCCCTGGTGCCCAAAAGGTTAGGGACCTCTGCTGTAGAGAGATGATGGGAAGGAGGTGAGCAGATTTTTTGAACTGATGGTCTCCCGTTTTTCTCTTTTCACAGTCAACTTTGAATAAATATAAGTATAGGTTTTCCTGCCTGAGCAGGAGGTTGGACTAGAAGACCTCCAAGGTCCCTTCCAACTGTATTATTATATTATATTATATTATATTATATTATATTATATTATATTATACTATACTATACTATACTATACTATACTATACTATACTATACTATACTATACTATACATTATATTATACTATACTACCGTATATGCCAGCTTATAAGGCGACTTCCGCAAGCGTTAAAATCGGCGCCAAAGACGGGGGTCGTCTTATACGCCGAGTCGTCTTATACGCCGGAAATACTGGTCGTTTCCGGCGTATAAGACGATGTTCTAGGAATGTGGCCTGGCGACAAAGACGGGGGTCGTCTTATACGCCAGGTCGCCTTGTACGCCGGCATATACGGTATATACTATACTATACTATATATTATGTTATGTTATGTTATATTATATTATATTATATTATATTATATTATATTATACTATACTATACTATACTATACTATACTATACTATACTATATATTATACTATACTATAGTATACTATATAATACTATATATTATATTATATTATATTATACTATACTATATATTATATTATACTATACTATACTATATATTATACTATACTATACTATACTATACTATACTATACTATACTATATTATATTATATTATATTATATTATATTATATTATATTATTATATCATAAATGTACATTTATGCCATGATATACAGGAGTAGTCCTCGACTTATGACCGCAATAATACCCAAAATTTCTGTTGCTAAGCACTACAGTCATTAAGGGAGTTTTCCCTTATTTTATGACCTTCCTTGCCACAATTCTTAAAGTGAATCTCCGCAGTTATTAAGTTAGCGACATGGCTGTTAAGTGAATCTAGCTTCCCCATTGACTTTCCCTGTCAGATGGTCGCAAAAGGGGATCATGTGACTCCCCCAAACACTGCAACTGTCATAAATAGGAATCAGTTGCCAAGTATCCGAATTTTGATCACGTGACCATCGGGATGCTGCAAGGTCCCTTCCAACTTTACTACTTTTATTATTATTATTAACTGTCATTAGTTTAATGAAGAGAAGGACAAGGGGGGACATGATAGCAGTGTTCCAACATCTCAGGGGCTGCCCCAAAGAAGAGGGAGTCAATCTATTCTCCAAAGCGCCTGAAGGTAGGACAAGAAGCAGCGGGTGGAAATTAATCAAGGAGAGAAGCAACCTAGAACTAAGGAGAAACTTCCTGACAGTTAGAACAATTAACCAGTGGAACAACCTGCCTCCAGAAGCAGTGAATGCTCCAACACTGGAAGTTTTTAAGAAGAGTCTGGACAGCCATTTGTCTGAAATGGTATAGGATTTCCTGCCTGAGCAGGGGGTGGACTAGATGACCTCCCAGGTCCCTTCCAACATTATTATTATTATTATTATTATTCTCAATCATCGCACAGTCAGCCAGATGTTCAGACTGGATTTGGCATTTTGTCTACCTATCGAGTCCTTACCCAGGACCTGGGATAGGCAGATGTGGATGTTTGATGGTATTACAGGTATCGTCGCAGGATGGAAGCAGTTCCTAATAAGGCCGCCTTTTGCATTTGACTAATAGCGAATTTGTCAATGCCAATGGTGTTCAAGTGGTGCTCCAGTTGTTTTGGGATTGCACCCAAGGAGCCTATGACTATTGGTACTACCCTTGCTTGCTTTTGCCACAGTCTTTCTATTTCTATTTGTAGGTCTTTGTATTTTGTTATCTTCTCCAGTTCTTTCTCTTCTATTCTGCTATCTCCAGGCACTGCCACGTCCACTATCCAGACTTTTTTGTCTTTCTTATCGACAATTGTTAAGTCTGGGGTGTTATGTTGCAGGTGCTTGTCTGTTTGAATTCTGAAGTCCCAGAGCAGTTTAATTTTATCATTTTCTATGACTTTCTCTATTTTATGATCCCACCAGTTTTTGCTTACAGGCAAATGATATTTTTTGCAGATCTTCCAATGCACCATTGTTGCTACTTTGTCATGTCGCTGCTTGTAATCAGTCTGTGCAATCTTCTTGCAACAGCTTACCAAGTGGTCCACTGTTTCTTCAGCTTCTTTGCATAGGCGGCACTTACTGTCTGTTGCTGTCTTCTCAATTTTGACTTTGTATGCATTTGTCCTTAAGGCTTGGTCTTGTGCAGCCAGAATTAGTCCCTCGGTCTCTTTCTTCAATTTTCCTGCTCTTAGCCATTGCCAGGTTTTATTATTATCTGCTTTCCCAGCTATTTTTTTAATGTATTGGCCATGTAGTGCTTTGTCTTCCCATGCCTCTATTCTGTTCTTCATTTGGTCTTTCTTGTAGGCCAGTTTGGTCTCTCCAGTAGTTAGTAAGCCTTCCTGATATACTAATTTCAGTGCATCTTCATCATTGTTCTTCAGATATTCTTCCAAAGCCATTTTTTCTTCTTCAACCATCTGATGTACTTGTAGCATTCCACGCCCACCTATTTGCCTTGGTAGATAAAGTCTATCAATGTCACTGCGTGGATGAAGGGCATGATTCATTGTCATTATTTTTCTGGTCTGCCTATCCATTGCTTTTAGTTCTGCTTGAGTCCAGTCCACTATTCCAGCTGTGTACCTAATGACTGGGATTGCCCAGGTGTTGATTGCCTTTATGGTATTTCCTCCATTGAGTTTGGATTTTAAGATCTTCTTCACTCTCTTGATGTATTCACCTCTAATCTTTTTCTTGACTTCAGTGTGCTTGATGTTGTCAGCTTGAAGGATACCCAAGTATTTGTAGTACTCTTCCTCATCCAGACTCTTAATGTTATTTTCGTGGGGCATCTTGATTCCTTCAGTTTTCATTATTTTTCCTTGTTTGATAGTAAGTGTGGCACATTTGTCCAAGCCAAACTCCATTACAATATCTTGGCTATATATACGGACAGTGTTGAGCAGCGATTCTATTTCAGATGATGTTTTTCCATACAGCTTCAGATCATCCATGTAAAGGAGGTGGGATAGTCTGGCAGATGTTTTTGATGTTTGATAGCCATGTCCTGAGTTATTCAGTATTGTTGACAGAGGAAACAGTGCAATAACAAATAGTAATGGTGATAATGAATCTCCTTGAAATATTCCTCTCTTGATATTAACCTCTCCCAGCCTCTCACCATTGATCTGCAACTGTGTCTTCCATTGTGCCATCGATCTTTGCACAAATTTTCTGATGTTTCTACTGACTCCTGTTATTTCTAGGCACTTGATTATCCATCATGTGGCAGAGAGTCAAATGCCTTTTTGTAGTCAATCCATGCCACATTCAGGTTGGTCTTCCTTCTCTTGCAGTTTTCCAAGATCATTTTGTCTATTAGGAGTTGATCTTTTGTTCCTCTGCTATTGGGGCGGTTTCCTTTCTGCTCAGGTGGAAAGAGATTGTTTTCAACTAGATGCTGTTGTACTGCATCAGCTACCACACCAGTTAGTAATTTGAAAGTTGTTGGTAAGCAGGTAATTGGCCTGTAGTTACCTGGTGTTGCCCCTCTTGCTGGATTTTTCATTATTAGGTAGGTTTTCCCAGTTGTTAGCCACTTTTCAATTTCTCCTCCTTGTAGTATATTGTTGAACTGCTTGGCAATGAGTGGGTGTATAACAGTTAGATGTTTCAACCAAAACCCATGCAGTTCATCTTCACCTGGTGCTGACCAATTTTTGATTTTCTTTGCTCTTTTTTCTACCATTTTTGTTGTTATTACTAGTTCTTTCATTTCAACTTCTGTTTTATTTGCATCCACCTCTTTTAACCAAGCCGCATCCTTGTTGTATTTCTTTGGGTTATCCCA
This sequence comes from Crotalus tigris, assembly GCF_016545835.1. NCBI lineage: Eukaryota > Metazoa > Chordata > Lepidosauria > Squamata > Viperidae > Crotalus > Crotalus tigris. The sequence goes on along the minus strand of NW_024097335.1, from coordinate 50,077 downwards.
TATCTGCTTCCAGAACTGCACTGTTTCTTCCTTGTCAGGTACTGACTGATTCCTTGCAGTTTCTCCATTGATGGATTGGTAGAAACGTTTCTGATTGGATTGAAATTGGAGGTTCTGCCTATAGTTTGCAATTCGAGCTTCATATCTACTGATTTTCCTGGCTATAGCTGTTATTTGTTGCTTTATTATTTCCAGTGCTTCCTTGATCTTCCTTGTTTCTAAGTGGTATTTCTTGATTAGGTATTCTTTGGTCTTCTTGTTCTTCAGCTTCTTTTCTTTCATCTGTTCTAGCTTGCTTGCATGTGATCTTAACTTGCTGATCTTATTTTCTAGTCTAACCTTCCATTTTTCTGGTGCACTGTTTGTTTGTTTTTCTTTTTGTTGATTTTACATCCCAGGTATTCTGTTATAACTGCAGCTGTGCTGTACATTAATTGGTTTGTTTCTTGCAGTGAATTGGTGCTTATACTTGCTATTGCAGTATTTGCATCTTTTAATGCTTGTGCTAGCTGTTTCTTTGGAACAAGCTTCAATGCAGGCAGCCTTATTCTGTTGTTTTAGATGCTCAGTTATTCTTTGTTTCAATTCTTTTATTTCTTTAGTTAGAGGGTTTTGTTCTTCCTGAGGAAGAGGTGCCTGGTTTCCAAATGAGAACAGTTGTATATCTCTACTGGATTCTTTCACTGCCAACTCCCCCTGGTTTGCCTCTACATTCTGAATTACTTCTTGTAAGGCTTTGATTTCTTTGCCCTGGGTAAACCTTTGCAGTTCGTCCAATTCTGTTTCTGTAAATACTTTATTTCGTGTTATAAATCGGCGTTGATCTGCTAGTCTCTGTTCTGTTATTTCTGATTCTGGATGTTGTTCTTTCCAGAATTGGTGCATTCGTTTTAGATATCCTCTTCTTGTTGGACTTGATCTGTAGTAACAGATCATTATTTCTTTGTTTTCCATCACTGTGTATCTGCGACGGGTAAACACCTTTTCTTCCAGTAGTTCTGCAGCTGCTGGCCCTGGTTGCTCAGCCAACAGTCCTGAGTCCTGTAACCCATTTTTCACCAGATATCCAGGAACTCCAATATCTAGTGCGGACCTTGTTAACCCGGGCGACGTCCGAGCCGGTATGGCATTCTGAAATTTACGTCTCACCATATTTTTTATGGGAGAGACACTCTTTGTCTGACTCCTCTGATGAGACCTGTCCAGTATGGTTGAACCTCTGGCATAGCTCTCATCTTCCTCAGAGTACACAAGCCCCACAACCACGTCAAGGTAGTGCCTCACTGGGGGCTTATTATTATTATTATTATTATTATTATTATTATTATTATTAAGTGTCCAAAACGGTCCTAAATCACTTTTTTCCCCAGTGCTTTTTGTAAGTTTGAATGGCCATTAAATGAACTGTTGTAAGTCAAGGACGACCTGAACAACATGGCTGGATGGAAAAGGACATTTCGTTTTCCAGTATCAGCAACTCATCTGCTATTTGCAGGATGATGGCTTTGAAGAAGATTTAGAATTAACATTCTATGGCTTGCACAGTGCCGTAGTTGACGAAGAAAAGGCCAACTCTGCCATCTACTGTTAGTGAAATCTCTTTCATTTCTCCCAGCTGTGAGTTTAGAAAAACTTTGCCAGGGCTTCTTATCCCTTACCGTCATAATACAGGTAGTCCTCGACATAAGACCAAAATTCTGAGCCCAAAATTTCTGTTGCTAAGCACGACAGCTGTTAAGTGAGCTTTGCCCCGTTTTATGACCTTTCTTGCCACAGTTGTCTGAGTGAATCATTGTTGTTGTTCAGTTAGTATCCAGTTTTGGTCACCGTATCACTAAAAAGATGTTGAGAGTTTGGAAAAAAATCAGAGAAAAGCAGCTAAGATGATCAAAGGCCTGGAGGCCAAAACGTACGAAGAACAGCTGCAGGACTTGGGTTTGGCTAGTCTAAAGACAAGAAGAAATAGGGGAGACATGATAGCAGTGTTCCAGGATCTGAGGGGTTGCCACAAGGCAGAGGGGGCCAGGTTGTTCACCAGAGCACCAGAGGGAAGGACGAGAAACAATGGCTGGAAACTGATCAAAGAGAGAAGCAACCTGGAATTAAGGAGAAACTTCCTGACAGCGAAGACAATTAACTAGTGGAACAGCTTTGCCTTCAGAAATTGTGGGCGCTTCATCTCTGGAGATTTTCAAGAAGAGACTAGAAGACCTTCAAGGCCCCTTGCAACTTCAATTCTATTCTATTCTATTCTATTCCATTCCATTCCATTCCATTCCATATTTTCTATTCTATTCTGTTCTGTTCTGTTCTGTTCTGTTCTGTTCTGTTCTATTCCATTCCATTCCATTCCATTCCATATTTTCTATATTCTATTCTATTCCATTCAATTCCATTCCATATTTTCTATTCTATTCTATTCTATTCTATTCTATTCTATTCTATTCTATTCTATTCTATTCTATTCTATTCTATTCTATTCTATTCTATTCTAAAGTGAATCTGGCTTAATCTTGCCACAGTTAAGAATCACCACAGTTGTTAAGTTAGTAACATGGTCATTAAGTGAATCTAGTTTCTCTATTAACATTTCCATTATTCAGCAAGGCAGTTGTTAAGTGAGTTTTGCCCCATTTTACGACCTTTTTTGCTACAATTGTTAAGCGAATCTGTGCAGCTGTTAAGTCAATCAGTGAATCCAGCTTCCCGCATTGACTTTGCTTATCAGACAGTCGCAAAAGGGGATCACATGACCCCAAGACTCTGCAACCATCATAAATACAGTTGCCAAATGCAGGAATTTTATCACTTGACCGTGGGCACGCTGCAACCATCGTAAGCATGAAAAGCGGTCATTATTTTACTTTTTGGGGTGCCATTGTCACTTTGAATGGTCACTAAGCAAATGCTTGCCAGCCAAGGGCTACCTTAAAATTGAGCAGCAGCTCCATAATTAATTTTTTGCAATTTACTGTGGATTATTTAAAAAAAGCTTTTTGGCTACATTTTACGCATTTTAGGGTTTGGGACACTACCATAATTGTTCTTTCATTTTGCACACCGAGAGAGTGGAATTAAGAAATAAGGCCTTATTGCTTCAGGCTCCTCAACAGTTTTGTGAAGGCAGGTCTGTAATTTTTCTCCGTCTCCTCCTTCCACTCAAGTATGGCCCCAAAAAGATGGCCAGCGTTGAGGCCCTGCAGGGAGACCAGGCCTGTTGCTAAGCAAGGCAGTTGTTAAATGAGTTTTGCGCCATTTACATAATTGAGCCTAGCAGTTACAGTTGTGAGTCATGAAGATTGTAAAGTGAGCCACTGTGGGACTGGACCTTTTCTGTAATTGTTACTGAGCCAACATCATGGTCATTAAGGAAATGCCAAGTCATTAAGCGAGTGCATTGTTTGCTATGGGCTGGTTTTTGCCGGAAACTGGAAGCTAACCCTGGTTTCCAGCAAAACTGTCATAAATCACGGTCACATTACTTTGCTGGTCGCAGTTTCTCTCACATACACACTGCACAAAGCTTCCCAGCATTCCTTAGCAGGCTGGAAACCCCTCATGTATATCCTGTAAACTCAGGATTATGCTGGCCAATGCTTTCTCATTCTTTCTTCGGTCCCCATCCAGGGCTGCAGGTGGATCAGTAACTCTCATCCACAACTCCTCTCTTTGCAGACTCCAGGAGTCTCATTCACCCGAGAAACTGCAAAACCTCCTCCCATTACACTAGTGGAAGCCATGTTGCCTGCTTCTTTAAACCACCACATACCACCACAAACCACAAGGCTTAACTCCTCTGGCTCTGGGTCAAACTCTCACTGGATTTCTCCTCACTTTGGGCCCATAACCTGTCAGAGCATGCACAGTCTTATTGCGCTGAGGTAACCCAGGAGTAAATACAGTACACAGTGGTTTGTATTTAAATGGTGGTTTATATTATACTATCTACAAATACACACTAGAAACAAGATGCATGCATGTGGTGATACTTCAGCAAACTCCAACACACAGCAGTTACAGCAGGAAAGGGATGAGAGAGAGAGAGAAAGACTCCAGCAAGGCCTTCCCTTTTATACTCAAGCTCTTAAAGGGATACAGACTCCTGCTGAGTCATTCCTAACATTGCATCATTCATCTTACACTATAACAAGCTGGTTAGCTTCTAAATCATTACCTTGACAGTTTTGCCCCATTTACATAATTGAGCCTAGCAATTAACAATAGCAATAACAACTTTATCGTCACTTTGAATGTACACCAATCGGCATACACCAAAATGAAATTTTGTTGCATACAGCTCTCAAAGGGCCACCATCTCCGATATACACTCCTTGGTTCGTGGCTTCCAGCTGAAGTTTTAGATCGTCCATTTTAGTCTCTAGGGAGTGAACGATGGCAAACAGGACAGATGGAAACGAAGCTCTGTGTGGATTAGCCCTTAAATTAGATTGTACTCCTGCATGACAACCTCGCCTCCTTTCCTTTTTCTGATCCTGACTCTTCCACCTTTTCCTCGCTCCTTTTCGCCCCTGGAGCATGCTGCCGCCACCACCAACTTCTCCAAAAGCCTCTCTCCCTTCCTCTGGGCCTGCTGACAGCCTCATCCAGTTCCTTTGCTCCATAAGCCCCGGGACACCCCCCCCCTCCTCTGCCTCCTTACAATTACAGTTGTAAATCATGAAGATTGTAAAGTGGGCCACCATGGGACCGGACAACCTTTTCTATAATCGTCATCCAGCAAACATCATGGTCATTAAGTAAATACCACAGTCATTAAGCAAAAGCATGGTTCACTGTGAGCTTGTTTTTGCGGGGAACTGGAAGCTAACCATGGTTTCCAGCAAAACTGTCATAAATCACGGTCACATGACTGCGGGCTTTTTGCAGAGCACCCAAAACGCAGTCATCTGACTGTGGCTGTGGCCAACATCGTAATTCCAAAAATGGGTCGTAAGTCGTCTTTGCGGGCTCTGTCGTAACTTCGAATGGTTGCTAAGCAAGCAGTCGTAAATCAGGGACTACCTGTAGAAGCCGGTATCCACTTAAGCTTCATGGGTTACTACCAAAAGAACAATAATGAAAGTAAAAAAATGTTTTTAAAAAAAACATCTTTTTTCTATCTCTGTTCTGCGTTGAGTTGCACAAGCCTGTTCTAGACACAAGGTTCATTCAGCAGCTGAGTAAAGCAAGAACGAAAATGCATTTCGTGAAGGGAGATTAGGTTTGCTTGCAGAAGCTTTGGAAGGGCAGGGGGGAAAAAACCCTAAATCTGATCGAGATGCATGAGGATAACGCATCAGCATGCAACAGCGTAGCTTAAACGTCCATCCAGCAGCTCGCAGGAAGAAAGGCTAATATGGAGAGGAAACAGAAATAAATGAATCCGTCGGGGAGTGGATTTGCAGAACAAAATTGTGGAAGATTCCTGCGGTTTGCAAACTGCAGAAGCTCATATGTGATGAATGGGTTAATTATCGCATTCCTGCCAGGAATCTATTAAATTAAAGTACTTCAGGATAACATTTAGCAATAACTTCTCATATGTCAGGAGGCTTCATGCTTTTAAGCTGAAATAGAACAGAATAGGAATAGAATAGGGTAGGGTAGGGTAGGGTAGGGTAGGGTAGGGTAGGGTAGGGTAGGGTAGAGTAGAGATGAGATGAGATGTCCTGCCTTTAGCTGCTTTGGAGAATACAGTAGCTTGACTCCCTCTTCTTTGTGGCAGCCCCTGAGATATTGGAAGGCTGCTATCATGTCCCCCCTCGTCCTTCTCTTCGTTAAACTAGACATACCCAATTCCAGCAACTGTTCCTTATATGTTTTAGCCTCCAGTCCCTGATCATCTTTGTTGCTCTTCTCTACACTCTTAGAGTCTCAACATCTTTTTTACTTCGTAGTGACCAACACTGGATGCCGTATTCCAAGTGTGGCCTTACCAAGGCATTGTTCTACTTAACTACAATAAAAATTCACTGAAACTTTCTTAGACAAAAAGAGGGCTAGGTTTCAAGAAGAAGCCAGTGGTCACCAATGTCTGCTGGTCTTCACTTAGTGGCCGATCACTTAGTGGATGTTTGAAGTTACAACGGACCTTTCCAGAACTACTTACAACCCGTTTCAAAGTTCCAACAGTTTCCCCCCCCACACACACACATACTGCAGTCATGTCATCTCATTTTGGTTGCTTGGCAACAGGCTCACATTTGTGGCTGTTTGCCAATCACATGACTATAATTTTTGGCATTTTTGTTTTTTTCCAAGGATTACTTCCAGTTTCCAGGATAAAACGCTTATTGGGCATAAGGGATTCATTTTACAACTATTGTGTTTGATTAACAGCTGCCAAATTCACTTAACAGCTGTTACAGGAAAGGTTGTAAAATCAGGGGCATCTAACATGAGGACCTACCGCTACAACTTATGTCCTAATTCCGGGATCAGTTATGGTCATAAGCCAAAGACTCCTTGTATCAGTGATTTAGCCATACCTAAGAAAAAGAATCCTGAAGTTGAAACTCAAATACTTTGGCCACCTAATGAGAAGGAAGGACTCGCTGGAGAAGAGCCTAATGCTGGGAAAGATTGAGGGCAAGAGAAGAAGGGGATGACAGAGAATGAGGTGGCTGGATGGAGTCCCTGAAGCAGTAGGCATGAACTTAAATGGACTCCAGAAGACGGCAGAGGACAGGAAGGCCTGGAGGAACGTTGTCCATGGGGTCGCGATGGGTCGGACACAACTTCGCAACTAACAACAACAAAGTCGAGGGTTGCCTGCACTGGTAACAAATGCAGAAAAGAGAGGCAATGGAAAAGGAATCTGTCATGGTCTGTGTTTCTACTGTCAGTATTATAAGGAATTGAATAATGGAAGACGGAGAGCTAAATTAGGACTCTGGGGAACAGAAACCTATCCAAGCTTATTTTTTTTCACGTGCAATTTAAAATAAAAAATAAAAAAATCTGATATTGCATTTTGAAACACATAAATGCATAAATGCATGTCCATTACCTCTGCTTCTCCCTCAATGTTGCCATCCAGCTTTCCAATAAAAATGCACATAGAGCAGTATATGTTAGGACAAAGTGCCCTCAGAATTTAATGAAAAGGAAGGACTCACTGGAGAAGGGCCTAATGTTGGGAAAGATTGAGGGCAAGAGAAGAAGGGGACAGCAGAGAATGAGGTGGCTGGATGGAGTCACTGAAGCAGGAGGCATGAGCTTAAAGGGACTCCAGAAGATGGTAGAGAACAGGAAGGCCTGGAGGAATGTTGTCCATGGGGTCGCGATGGGTCGGACACAACTTCGCAATTAACAACAACAACAACAAAGAAAAAGAAAGCTGTTTAGTTATGAATGTCAAAAGTCATTCTTGCTTAGCTAACACAGAGATGCAACCAACTACAATCACAAGGAAGAGAAAATAGGTCATAAAAAACGTTTGGCTGATCTTTCCGGTTATCTCTTCAAAGACCCTTTTAAGGTAGAATAATTTAGTACAAATGATTAAACTAATGAAACGAGGTATCTTTTAACAGGAAAGAAAGACCTGTATAAGTGACAGCAGAATGGCAATGATCACTTCTAGCTGTAGAGGTTTGGCAACAAATTCAAGCACTTGTATGCCCGCTTAATCGTATTAATTTTCTGCCTTCACATGGCTTAATAATTATTTCAATATATACTGAGTATATATTGAATGGATTTGCTTGCCTTTTGCTTTAAATATTGGTCCATATAGATCATTCATAACAGCATTCATTCCTCCTTTATTTTTGAGGAATTATGCAGGATTTGGCTATGATTCTATGCCTTCTGGGTCAATCAAAAAAGACTCCAAAATTCTAAATTCTGGAAATGTTGAAATCAAGTGCTCCTAATTCAGGACCATGGACAGCTACACAATATAGGTAGGCCTTGGGTTATGACAGCCACTGAGACCAGAATTTCCATCACTAGGCAATGCAGTCATAAAGCTGCTGTCACATTTTGCTCAGCAATGTGAATTCCAGCAGTCCTGGTTGCCATCATAACCTCAGGCACCATGTAAGTTGTGAAGCAAAGACGTCACATGATCACAATGTGAGACGAGGCAGGACTATAAGGAAAGCAGGCCAGTGGGTACGAACTGTGGGTGGGTGGGCAGGTGCCATGAGCAGGTCTTACCTGTGGGCAGGTGGGTGAATAAGTCAAGGCAGCTAGGTGGGTGGGTGAATAAGTCAAGCTATTCTATAAAGCTAAGAGGGAGTCAAGCAGAATGGCAATGAGGGAGTCAAGCTATTCTCCTAATCACCTGAAGGCAGGACAAGAAGCAACAGATCAAAGCCAACCAAAGAGAGAAGCAACCTAGAACTAAGGAGAAATTTCCTGACAATTAGAACAATTAACCAGTGGAACAACCTGCCTCCAGAAGTTGTGAATCTTCCAACACTGGAAGTTTTTAAGAAGAGACTGGACAGCCATTTGTCTGAAATGGTATAGGGTTCCCTGCCTGAGCAGGGGGGTGGACTAGATGACCTCCAAGGTCCCTTCCAACTCTGTTATTCTATTCTATTCTATTCTATTCTATTCTATTCTATTCTAAGGAACTTGAGTGGGAGCAAGTTGCGACTTCCTGCTGGCTTCCCCACTGACTTTGCATACGGAGAGCCAGCAGGAAAGGCTGCAAACTGTGATTTTTGTGACCATGGGGCACTGCAACCATCATAATTGCAGCCCAGTTGCCAAGTGCCTCAACTTCAGTCAAGTCACCATTGGGATGTGTGACAGCTGCAGCTTTGTGCCCCCCTTGTTCAGCACCATTGTGACTTAATCGCTGAATGAGTGTTGTAACCTGGGGACTCCCTGTATTGGCTTTCGTTGGGGAGATATGGCTGAGCTTCTGGGAGCCTTTAATGCTGAATTATCTGGGGGACGGGCTAAGGTGGAGGGTTTGGCATCATAACCAAGCTCCACCCCTTTTGTATGTGCATGCACATGCGCGTACAAAACTGACAGGCCTTTCATTATGACGCCATGCCCACCGTCTTTCAGAGTTGGACATATTCTCTGAGGATACTGCTTTGCTGTGAGACTCAATTACAAGTATTTCCAAATAGGGTACTTAGCAATTCATCCTTAAGCAACACCGTCATTAAGTGAGACGCCACCTAAAATTATACCCAATTTTATGATCATTTCTGCTGTAGCTGTTAAGTAAGTCACTGTGACTGTTAAGCGAATCACCTAGTCATTAAGTGAATCATGCAGTCCTTAAACAAAGCCAGCTACCTCCATTGACTTTACTTATCAGAAGCTGGCAAGGAGGATTGCAAATCACAATTATATGACCACAAGAGTCCGCAGTCATTGTAAATGCATACCGGTTGCCCTGCGCTCAGATTGTGATGACCGCAGGGATGGTACGAAGGTTGTAACTTCAAGGACGGGTTGAGGATGGATCTTTTTCAGTTCTGTCATGTTCAAAGATTCGTTAAATGAACAGTCATCAGTCAAGGACTATGCGTAATAGGTTTTACTTTATATCAATTATAGGTTCCCTTAAAGTCCACAAGGTGGCAGCATAGGATTGATTTGGGAGCAGGAAGCCTTATTAATTCAGATTATCTATCTATCTATCTATCTATCTATCTATCTATCTATCTATCTATCTATCTATCTATCTATCTATCTATCTCTAGATAGATAGATAGATAGATAGATAGATAGATAGATAGATAGATAGATAGATATAGATAGCCAGCCAGCCAGCCAGCCAGATAGATAGATAGATAGATAGACAGACAGACAGACAGACAGACAGATAGACAGACAGACAAGACCACCAGATATATATATATATATATATATATATATATATATATATATATATATATAGAGAGAGAGAGAGAGAGAGAGAGAGAGAGAGAGAGAGAAAGAGAGAGAAAGAGAAAGAGAGACAGACAGACAGACAGACAGACAGCCCGCCAGATAGATAGATAGATAGATAGATAGATAGATAGATAGATAGATAGATAGATAGATAGATAGATAGATAGATAGATAGATAGATAGATAGATAGATAGATAGATAGATGGCCGGCCAGATAGATAGATAGATAGATAGATAGATAGATAGATAGATAGATAGATAGATAGATAGATAGATAGATAGATAGATAGACAGACAGACAGACAGACAGACAGACAGACAGATAGATGATATAGATATAGATAATTTTTTTATAATCACAAATGCATAATATTTTATCAGCAACATTTAACATACTAATACATGTTAAATTCCTTTCTCTCTATCTCACTTTTCTAGCCATTGATAAAAGGTATCCCATGTTCTAAAGCAGTGGTTCTCAACCTTTTTAATGCTGCGACCCCCAACTGGTCGTAAGTCGAGGACTACTCAACTGGTCGTAAGTCGAGGACTATTCAACTGGTGCAGCACCGTTTGCAGAATGGGACTTTTGGCAGGCTCAGCAGGGCAGAGACAGCCTGGACAATTCCTATTGGCTTTTGAAAGCCAACAGAATTAGACTCTATTCAAGAGAGTCTATTCTGTTGGCTTTCAAAAGCCAATAGAATAAAAGGGAGTAGCACAGCTAAGGAAAAGGGGGGAAAAAATGGTGGACTGCGTTGTTTGGCGACCCCCATGAAATGGTCGTTCGACCCCAAATGGGGTCCCAACCCACAGGCTGAGAACCACTGTTCTAAAGTATACTTCCAACTTCCTTTGGTGCAATAGGGTATCAACTTCAAACCTCAACTTTTTACTTTTACAAAATAATATAAACCAGCCAATTCAATAACATCAAATCTATCTAATAGGTAAAGCCCACAATCAAAATTTCATTTTTCCCCTCCACCTCAAGCACAAAATCTAGAAGCGGTTTCCACGTGGCAATCAATGTATTCGTATTCTTTTCTTTAATCAGCCATCTCTGCTAGCTCCATCGGTTTTTGTAACCATTCCTCCGTTGTGGGAATCCATTGTAGTCCTCCATTTCTGAGCGTAGAGTAATCTCGCTGCTTGTCAACACAGATAACATCAAAGGTCCATATTTTGTTCCAGGTCTTTGTCCAGAGAAAAAGCCTCTGGTTTATCTTTCTATATTTAGTTTAAGAGTTTTTTGCAACTAAGTCATATGGCGTTAGCTTTCCTCTCTCTCCCCTGCAGGTCAACGGGATTGATCTTCGTGGTGCTACACATGAGCAGGCGGCCGCAGCACTCAAAGGAGCAGGCCAGGTGGTGACCATTATAGCACAATACCAGCCAGAAGGTAGGCTAGACCCGCCGGCTGAAATACAAGTATTTGCGGGGGGGGGGGTATGTATAGAAAGGTCATCTTTTAAATGCTGGACCTGTCTGTTTCAATGTTATCTCTGCCTTCCTCCTTCATATGGTATGCTGACTTGAAAAGTTTTCCGGGAAGGAATTAAGTATTAATGCAAGGCGAGGAATTACTGCCTGTCGGTCAGGGATCATGTTTCATAGGGTTTCAGTAAATGAATAGCCGAACCAAATGTCGGACAGAGTTATTTTTGAGAATTATTTTGTCTTTTTCTATTCCTTTTCTGTTTGGTTGCCACAGTGATTTCTTGTCACCTTTTCCGGAAATCAGGAATTAAACCCAGGGAAAATACAATAATACAGGTAGCTCCCCTCCCCCCGGACTTTTGGCCACCTTTGAGCCCAAAATTTCTGTCACTAAGCGAGACATTTGTTAAGTAAGTTTCCCCCCCATTTTACAGCCTTTTTGGGCCACCGATGTTAAGTGAATCACTGCAGTTGTTAAGTTAGTCAGACGGTCGTTAAGCGAATCTGGCTTCCCCATTGACTTTGCTCGACAGAAAGTCTCAAAAGGGGGGGTCACATGACCCTGGGACACTGCGACCGTCATAAATATGAGTCAGTTGTCGAGCATCTGAATTTTGATCACGTGACCCTATGGGATGCTCCAATAGTCGTAAATGTGAACAAAAAACAATCCTAGGGCATTTTTTTTAGTGCCGTTGCAACTTTGAACAGTCACTAAAAAAACTGTTGTAAGTCGAGGACTACCTACAGATTGTTGACAGAGACTGTTGACGTTTATTGGGTTTCCTGTTAATTATTGTTTTTTTACAGTAGATCAGGGGTTCCCAACTGGGGGTACAAGACAATGTTCCAGGGGGTGAGAAAACCTGGGTTTTCAAAATTACAGTGTATATGCATAATTCGTTGCCATTGTTTCAAACTTTTGTAAGGGATGCGAGAATATATCAGAAGCGTTCTAGGGGTGCGGGTTATAGAAAAGATTGGGGGCCATTGCAGTAGATAAATGCCAGATCGAATTGGTTGGGTAAATAGAGCTGCAGAAGTACATAAACTCTAGATTTGTTTTGCAATGGGAGAAAGGACTATTGTAGTAGTAGTAGTAGTCATCGTCGTAGTAGTAGTAGTAGTAATAATAATAATAATAAAGTTGGAAGGGACCTTGGAAGTCATCTAGTCCAACCCCCTGCTCAGGCAGGAAACCCTATACCATTTCAGACAAATGGCTGTCCAGTCTCTTCTTAAAAACTTCCAGTGTTGGAGCATTCATAATGTCTGAAGGCAAGCAGTTCTACTTGTTAATTGTTCTCACTGTCAGGAAGTTTCTCCTTAGTTCCAGGTTGCTTCTCTCCTCAATTACCTTCCATCTGTTGCTTCTGGTCCTGCCTTCAGACGCTTTGAGAATAGCTTGACTCCTTCTTCTTCTGGGCAGCCCCTGAGATATTGGAATACTGCTATCATGTCCCCACTCGTCCTTCTCTTCATTAAAGTAGACATACCCAAATTCTAGCAACCGTTCCTTATATGTTTTAGCCTCCAGACCCCTAATCATCTTCATTGCTCTTCTCTGTACTCTTTCTAGAGTCTCAACATCTTTTTTACATGGTGGTGACCAAAATTTACCGAGGCCTTGTAAAGTGGTATTAACACTTCACGTGATCTTGATTCTATCCCTCTTTTAATGCAACCTCGATGTAATTATGGACTAAATGTCTATGGAGATACTCAATCATCCAGGTCATGGTTGTCCCAAAGAGTACTTTATCCCAAAGGCAACTGGACTTTTGGGGATTTTTTTAAAAAAAAAAACATTTCACTTCTCATCCAAGAAGCTGAATTGAAGAAGTTTCTTGGATGAGAAGCAAAGTCTTTTCAGAAAGAGAGAGAGAGAGAGAGAAGAAGAAGAAGAAGAAGAAGAAGAAGAAGAAGAAGAAGAAGAAGAAGAAGAAGAAGAAGAAGAAGAAAGAGGGAGGAAGGAAGGAAGGAAGGAAGGAAGGAAGGAAGGAAGGGGGAGGGAAAGGAAAGAAAAAAAGAAGATAGAGGGAGGGAGGGAAGAAAAAAAAGAAAGAAAGAAGAAAGAAAGGAAAAAAGAAAGAAGGAAGGAAGCGGGAGGGAAAGAAAGAAGGAAGGAAGGAAAGAAGGAAGGAAGAGGGAAAGAAAGAGAAGGAAGGAGAAAGAAAGAAAAAGAAAGAAAGAAAGAAAGAAAGAAAGAAAGAAAGAAAGAAAGAAAGAAAGAAAGAAGCACTTTTGGGTGGCTATTGACTATTATAAGGGCAACAAAATCAGCACCAGGGACAGCAGCTCTTTGGGTCTGATTGCATTGCTGATGATAGCCACTCAGCTGGAGTTGACCCTAATGAAAAACTCTGGAAACTATAATTTGCATTAAATATCTGACAGTGGGGGTGAAGCTTTGAACCATGTATGAAGACTAAACTCCCAAGTTTTTCAACACGGACTATGAAGTTCTTGGGGTGCTTCTGCAAGTGGTGATGGAATGTCCTACTTGCCACCCCAAAGGGTTGGTTTTCCAAGGATTTGCATTTCCTTGCCTACGGATGTTATCTGCTTGCCTTTATTTTCTTTGTTTCAACATGTTTCTCATTTGTCTCTGCAAAACATGAGGGGAAAAGGGCACATTGGCACCTGGGTCGCTGGCCAAGTTCTCACAAAGCCAACTATGAAACATAATACAGGGAGTCCTTGACTTTCAACAGCTCATTAATGACTGTTCAAAGTTACAATAGCACTGAAAAAAGTGACTTACGTCCGTTTTTCACACAACCTTTGCAGCATCTCCATGATCATTTGGGGGAAAGATTTTGAGGGTGAGAATGGAATTGGGTAACACCTAGAACAGGGGTAGGCAACCTTGGCTCTTTTATGACTCATGGACTTCAATTCCCAGAATTCCTGAGCCAGCATGACTCAGCTTGGAAACCTCTCTTTCCCCTCAGCATGGCTGGCTCAGGAATTCTGGGAGTTGAAGTCCACAAGTCATAAAAGAGCCAAGGTTGCCTACCCCTGACCTAGGATATCTCATTTCTGATTTCATTTCCACCTTAGAAACACTCCTCTATCTAAACTTTCTAAATAGCTCCAAGTAGTGTTGCTGAAATCTAATGGCCCAAAAAAATCAAATTTTGAAGCTGGGTTTTCAGATTCTTTGTGGATAGGGTGGAGGCAGAAATTGCTGCTCCAATTTCCATCCTTATTTTGGAGAACACGGAACAAAACAACACAAATCAGTCGTTTGGTTGCTACATTTGGATCCTCTGATCTTCTGCAATCCATGTTGGTGGGGTTTTCTGCTCTCCTTACAACAGCAGCATTAAAAAAAAAAGACTTCAATGTTTCATCAACCTACAGGTCCTGACTGAATTTTCTGTAGTCTGCACAAGTCCTTGGAAGGACCCATGCAAAGTGAAACATCTGGAACACATTGTCTCCTCTTAGATCATGTAAATTTTTTATTTCAGGAAAGAGAATTCCCCCCACCCCCGTCAAATAGAGAGAGAAGATCCTCTTGATATTTGTATCTGAAATATGGGTTAATGCTAAATTAATGATCTAGGATTATCTAGAAGTGGGTAGAAGAGACTGAATGTTGAAAGAGATTGATTAGGGGACTGGAGGCTAAAGTACGAGATGAACAGTTGTGGGAAAACTGGGTCTGTCTAGTCCAGGGGTAGGCAACCTTGGCTCTTTTATGACACGTGGACTTCAACTCCAAGAATTCCTGAGCCAGCACAGCTGGCTCAGCAATTCTGGAAGTTGAAGTTCACCAGTCATAAAAGAGCCAAGATTGCCTACCCCTGGTCTAGTCTAACAAAGAGAAAGACTAGGATTGACATGACAGGAGTTTTCCAATAGTGGGAGGGACTGTCACCAAGACAGGTTGACCTATTCTCCAAAGCATTTGAGGACAGGATAAGGAATGGAAGATCATTAAAGGAAGAGCCAACCTAGAAATAAGGAGAAATTTCTTGACAGAACAATTAATCAGTGGAATGGCTTGCTTCCTGAAGTTGTAGGTGCTCCACACTGGTGGGATTCAAATACCTGAACAACCGGTTCTCTGCATGGACACCACTTCTGGAAATCCATTCTGAGTCAGGAAGACCTCCCAGGCTCAGAACGGACTTCCAGAAGTGGCATCCATGCACTTCCGGTGGGCTGTTCTGGGCCTGGAAGGACTCCCCGGCTCAGAATGAACTTCCAGAAGTGGCGTCCACGCACTTCCAGCAGTCTGTTCTGGGCCTTGCGAGAAAGGGCTAGGCGCAGGGGTAGGCAACCTTGGTTCTTTTATGACTCGTGGACTTCAACTCCCAGAATTCCTGAGCCAGCATGGCTCAGCTTGGAAACCTCTCCCTTTCCCCTCAGCATGCCTGGCTCAAGAACTCTGGGAGTTGAAGTCCACGAGTCATAAAAGAGCCAAGGTTGCCTACCCCTGGGCTAGGGCATCAGGTGGTTCGCTGAAGTCAACAAAAAATTAGCTACCGGTTCTACAGAACTGGTGCGAACCAGCTAAATCCCACCACTGGCCCTCCATCACTGGCGGCTTTTAAGAAGAGATTGGTCTAGAATGGTTGAGGGTTAGGGCTAGGGCTTCAAGATCCCTTCCAACTCTGTTTTTCCCATTCTATTTGTATTCTGTAATGTTAGAATTCTCTTCTTTGTACTTGCTTTCTTATTTAATACAGCATTCTAGTTTCACAGGCTACTGTAACCCGCTGTTGTCTTTAGGTATTACCTGCCTTGTGGTACGTTGATAGCAGTAAGACAGTATGTTTACATCTGTTCCCCCTAGCAATGCCAAGATATTCTTTCCTTTGTGTACAGGAGATAAAACTCAATGGGGGGGGGGTCAACCCACCCACTAAACTTTCAGTTGAAAATCTCAGCGGGCATCACTTTACTAGTGTCTCAGGGAATAAATCACAAAAGGATTCAAACCTCTGAATAACTTTTGACTTGTGTAAAGATGTAAATCATCAAGTGCAAACAAGCAAGGAAAATTATTTAGGATATGGAGCGGTTGAACCTGCTGATGTGTCGCAACATCTTAGAAGCATGGATCATGGTACGAACCCTTTTATTTCAGAAGGGGATTAGGTTTCACAGAGTCTCTCATTGTCCGTGATTTATATGTAGGTATCTAAGTTTTAGTTAGTGAAGTACGGTAATTACAGTTTTAATTTATAAGACCACCTTCGGTCAAAGCCATCTCTCAGTGGTGTTTTATTCACATAACATAAAACATACGAAGAACGGCTGAATGACTTGGGTTTGGCTAGTCTAAAGAAAAGAAAAATTAGGGGCGACATGATAGCAGTGTTCCAGTATTTGAGGGGCTGCCACAAAGAAGAGGGGGTCAAATTATTCTCCAAGCACTAGACAAGAAGCAAGGGATGGAAACTAAACAAGGAGAGAAGGAACCTGGAATTAAGGAGAAACTTCCTGACAGCGAGGACAATTAAACCGTGGAACAGCTGGCCTTCAGAAATCGTGGGCGCTCCATCACTGGAGGTTTTTAAGAAAAGACTAGACAGTCACTTGTCTGAAATGCTATAGGGTCTCCTGCTTGAGCAATGGGTGGACTAGAAGACCTCCAAGGTCCCTTCCAACTCTGTTATTCTATTCTATTCTATTCTATTCTATGCTACTCTACTCTACGCTAGGCTAGGCTAGGCTACTCTAGAGTAGACCATACTCTACTCTAGAGTAGACTCTATACTCTACTCTAGAGTAGACTCTATATTCTATTCTACTCTATTCTACGCTACTCTATGCTACGCTACGCTATGCTATGCTACTCTACTCTAGAGTAGACTTCTATTCTATTCTATTCTATTCTATTCTATTCTATTCTATTCTATTCTATTCTATTCTATTCTAACCAGTCTAGATCTAAAGCAAACCAAATTAACAGAAAAGGACGTTGTGTAACATGGGAAACACATATCACAGCCGAAACAAGCCATGATCATGAGCTAACCTGGAGTTTTGAAGAAAAGCCAAGTTTCTAAGGGCTTGTGTCAGGCCCCAAGAACCATGCCCGACATGGAATTACTTAAGAGTAGTTTCTTTCTTCCCTTATAGACAGAATTTTGCCAGGTCAAAGCAACTAGTTGCCTAACTAGATATACTCTGAGAATAGCTAGGAAGGAGACATATAGTAGAATAGCAGAGTTGGAAGGGACCTTGGAGGCCTTCTAGTCCAACCCCCTGCTCAAGTAGAAGATCCTATACCATCCCAGTCAAATAACTGT